>NW_027397082.1:14659067-14661433 GCF_003265705.2 Callorhinus ursinus | reverse complement strand
AGAAAGAACAGCAAATAAAGCCTAAACCCAGCAGGAGAAGAGAAATCATAAAGATCAGAGCAGAAATCAATGAACTAGAAACCAAAAGAACAGTAGAACAGATCAACAAAACTAAGAGCTGGTTCTTTGAAAGAATTAAAAGATTGATAAACCCCTGGCCAGACTTATCAAAAAGAAAAGAGAAAGGACCCAAATCCACAAAATCATGAATGAAAGAGGACAGATCACAACCAACACCAAAGAAATACAATTATAAGAACATATTCAACTCTATGCCAGCAAATTAGATAACCTGGAAGAAATGGATGCATTTCTAGAGGTGTATCAACTACCAAAACTAAACCAGGAAGAAATAGAAAACCTGAACAGACCTATAACCACTAAGGAAATTGAAGCAGTCATCAAAAATATCCCAACAAACAAAAGCCCAGGGCCAGATGGCTTCCCAGGGGATTCTACCAAACTTTTAAAGTAGAATTAATACCTATTCTTCTGAAAGCTATTCTAAAAAAAGAAATGGAAGGAAAAATTCCAAACTTAATTAAGAGGTCACCATTACCTTGATCGCAAAAACAGACAAAAACCCCATCAACAAGAATTACAGACCAATATCCCTGATGAACATGGATACAAAAATTCTCACCAAAATACTAGCCAATAGGATCTGACAGTACATTAAAAGCATTATTCACCATGACCAAGTAGGATTTATCCCTGGGCGGCAAGGTTGGTTCAACATCCACAAATCAATCAACGTGATACAATACATTAACAAAAGAAAGAACAAGAATCATATGATCCTCTCAATAGATGCAGAAAAAGCATTTGATAAAGTACAGCATCCTTTCTTGATCAAAAGTATTCAGAGTATAGGCATAGAGGGTACATACCTCAATATCAAAAAAGTCTATGAAAAACCTACAGCGAATATCATTCTCAATGGGGAAAACCTGAGAGCTTTCCCCTAAGGTTAGGAACGCGGGAGGGGTGTCTACTATCATCACTGTTATTCAACATAGTATTAGAGGTCCTAGCCACAGCAATCAGACAATAAAAAGAAATCAAAGGCATCCAAATCGGCAAAGAGGAAGTCAAACTCTTACTCTTTGCAGATATGATACTTTATGTGGAAAACCCAAAAGACTCCACCCAAAAACTGCTAGAACTCATACAGGAATTCAGTAAAGTGGCAGGATATCAAATCAATGCACAGAAATCGGTGGCATTCCTATACACCAACAACAAGACAGAAGAGAGAGAAATTAAGGAGTCGATCCCATTTACAATTGCACCCAAAACCATAAGATACCTAGGAATAAATTTAACCAAAGAGGCAAAGGATCTGTACTCAGAAAACTATAAAATACTCATGAAAGAAATTGAGGAAGACACAAAGAAATGGATAAACGTTCCATGCTCATGGATTGGAAGAACAAACATTATGAAGATGTCAATGCTACCTAGGGCAATCTACACATTCAATGCAATCCCCATCAAAGTACCATCCACTTTTTTCAAAGAAATGGAACAAATAATCCTAAAATTTTATGGAACCAGAAGAGACCCGAATAGCCAGAGGAATGTTGAAAAAGAAAGCAAAGCTGGCGGCATCACAATTCCGGACTTCCAGCTCTATTACAAAGCTGTCATCATCAAGACAGTATAGTACTGGCCCAAAAACAGACACATAGATCAATGGAACAGAATCGAGATCCCAGAAATGGACTCTCAACTCTATGGTCAACTAATCTTCGACAAAGCAGGAAAGAATGTCCAATGGAAAAAAGACAGTCTCTTCAACAAATGGTGTTGGGAAAATTGGACAGCCACATGCAGAAGAATGTAACTGGACCATTTCCTTACACCACACAGAAAAATAGACTCCAAATGGTTGAGAGACCTAGATGTGAGACAGGAGTCCATCAAAATCCTAAAGGAGAACATAGGCAGCAACCTCTTCGACCTTGGCCACAGCAACTTCTTCCTAGAAACATCACCAAAGGCAAGGGAAGCAAGTGCAAAAATGAACTATTGGGACTTCATCAAGATAAAAAGCTTTTGCACAGCAAAAGAAACAGTCAACAAAACCAAAAGACAACTGACAGAATGGCAGAAAATATTTGCAAATGACATATCAGACAAAGGGCTAGTATCTAAAATCTATAAAGAACTTATCAAACTCAACAACCAGAGAATAATCCAATCAAGAAATTGGCAGAAGACACGAGCAGACATTTTTCCAAAGAAGACATCCGAATGGCCAACAGACACATGAAAAAGTGCTCAACATCGCTCGGCATCAGGGAAATCTAAATCAAAACCTCAATGAGATACCACCTCACACCAGTCAGAATGGCTAAAATTAA
>NW_027397082.1:14631376-14658967 GCF_003265705.2 Callorhinus ursinus | reverse complement strand
ATCGCTCGGCATCAGGGAAATCTAAATCAAAACCTCAATGAGATACCCCCTCACACCAGTCAGAATGGCTAAAATTAAGTCAGGAAATGACAGATACTGGCGGGGATGCGGAGAAAGGGGAACCCTCCTTCCCTGTTGGTGGGAATGCAAGCTAGTGCAACCACTCTGGAAAACAGTATGGAGGTTCCTCAAACTGTTGAAAATAGAGCTACCATACGATCCAGCAATTGCACTACTGGGTATTTACCACAAAGATACGAATGTAGGGATCTGAAGAGGTACATGCACCCCAATGTTTATAGCAGGAATGTCCACAATAGCCAAACTGTGGAAAGAGCCAAGATGTCTGTCGACAGATGAATGGATAAAGAGAAGGTGGTATATATACACAATGGCATATTATGCAGCCATCAAAAGGAATGAGATCTTGCCATTTGCAATGACGTGGATGGAACTGGACGGTGTTATGCTGAGTGAAATAAGTCAATCAGAGAAAGACATGTATCATATGACCTCACTAATATGAGGAATTCTTAATCTCAGGAAACAAACTGAGGGTTGGTGGAGTGGTAGGGGGGTGGCGGGATGGGGTGCCTGGATGATAGACACTGGGGAGGGTATGTGCTATGTTGAGCGCTGTGAATTTTGCAAGACTGTTGAATCACATATATGTACCTCTGAAACAAATAATGCAATAGATGTTAAGAAAAAAAAAGATAGCAGGAGGGGAAGAATGAAGGGGAGTAAATCGGAGGGGGAGACAAACCATGAGAGAAGATGGACTCTGAAAAACAAACTGAGGTTTCTAGAGGGGAGGGTGGTGGGGGGATGTGTTAGCCTGGTGATGGGTATTAAAGAGGGCACGTTCTGCGTGGAGCACTGGGTGTTATGCACAAACAATGAATCATGGAACACTACATCAAAAACTAATGATGTAATGTATGGTGATTAACATAACAATAAAAAATTAAAAAAGAGAAGCAAACCATAAGAGACTCTTAACTATAGAGAACAAACTGCGGGATGATGGAGGGAGGTGGTTGGGGGATGGGCTAGATGGGTGATGGCCATTAAGGATGGCACTTGTTATGATGAGCACTGGGTGTTTTATGTTAAATGATGAATCACTAAATAAAAACTAATAAAAGAAAAGCAAAATCTGGAAACCAAATTTCCAGTGAAAGGAGAATGTGTAATAAACTTTAAGTATATTTTAATAAAGCTTTGGGAATAAAGGAAGTATACAGCTACTTGCATCAACATGAATAAATTGTGTCAACAATGATAAAATTAAGTCATAATAGAACACACCCAGTCTAACAGCATTTATACAAAGTTCAGAAGCAATAAACACCAATATATTTCATATGGGAATACTTGTCTGTATAACTGTTTTTAAGTAAGAGAATGATAATCACATGCTTAAAATGTGGTTATCCCTGTGGGAAGGGGAGGAAGAATATGATCAGGGAGAGACACAATGCATCAATAGTGTTCTGGTTTTTAAGTTGTGGTGAATACACATGTGGCCATTTGATTATCCTTCATATCTTATAAATATGTTCCTATATATGTATTGAATATTTCAAAACAAATTTAGAATATAGTAAAAAAATTTTAAATTGTATCACAAATCTCTATGCCTTAAACTGAAAAAATTATTATACATGTGAATGATAATACACATAATACTTGACAGGGAGAAGAGTGGTGCTACTGACAGAGAAAATACTGAATATTACTTTTATCTAAAGTCATTTTAATTCTGCCACATGGTAAATAATGTATGTTAAATATTATCCTCCTGCATTCCACCATCACAAAATAAGCATTTGGCACTGGATAATAATTATGATGCAAGAGAGGACAATGGTTAAGAACAGGAGCACATGTTTGTGTGAATGTGCATGTGTGTGTGCATGTTACTTAGAGAACCTGAATTTGAATCTCAGCTCTGGGTCACCAGTTATGAGACTTGTCAACTTTCTTAGATGATAATAATTAATTACTATTTTTGTGATGGGTAAATGAGACAAAACTAGATGAACTGTCCATTTAATAATTTCCATACCTCAATAACTGTGTTTTCTGTGTATGAAGTAATATAAATATTAACATGGCAGCAGTACTATTTTCTTAGAATTCTATTCATCTACTCATACTTCAATTTGGCTCTTGTTAATGAACCTAAGAGGTAACTATAGAAAAGCTCAAGTTTGGGAATATCTATAATCAGCTGGTTTGAATGTCTCATCCCTCATTTCTAACCTTCTAACCTTTCTTTTTAGTAAGAAAAAAGACTGTCTCTGTCCTAATGATTTTTTTTAAAGGGGAAAAAGGAAGATTTTGAAGTATCATCAGAAAGATCACATACACATTCCTAAAATTAAACAAACTGATTAAATGCCAGGCTGAATTTGATTTGCAATATGTTACAACAAGGAACTTGTTTTGAGGCCAGCTTAAGGTGTAAGTATTCACTGCATCGGAAAATAGAAATCTTCAGCTCAGATAGAAGTTAGAGCTAATGTAAAATTCAAAACAGGATTGGACACGCATAAAAAGTTGCACTCAGAAGTGTACACACTTGAAGAAACAAAATCACACTAAATACCAACTTTATTTAGCATGGCCCTTGACAAACATTTCAATATGACTTCCAGGAGGCTTTAGATTGAGTAAACTGTATTTGAAGGAACACATCTAATTGTAATATTACAAAGAGTTTTCTTAAATTTCCAGTTCAGATGCAATACATTTAGCCATGTATTATTAAAAAAACAAAAGAACAATGTTCAAGGAATTATTCTACATGACTTCAAGACTTACTGAAAAGCTACAGTAACCAGCACAATGCAGTATGTGAAAGAATAGATCAGTGGAACAGAATAGAGCATAGAAATATACTCCAATAAATATAGTCAATTCACCTTTGACAAAGAAGCAAAAGCCATGCATTGGAACAAAGATGGTCTCTTCAACAAATGACACTAGACATCCACATGCAAAAAAAAAAAAAAAAAAAAAAGACAAAATGAAAAAAAACAAAACAAAATCTAAATCTAGACACAGACTTTATACCCATCACAAAAGTTAACTCAAAATGGATCATGGACGTAAATAAAAAATTAAAAAAAAAACTCTAAAATTCCTAGAAGATAAACCTAGGAGAAAGCCTACATGTCTTGGGTATGGCAATGCCTTTTTAAGTACAACAGCAAAGATACAATCCATGAAAGAAATAGTTGTTAAACTGGAGTGAATTGAAATTGAAAATTTCTGCTCTGTGAAAAGCAGATCAATAGAATTAGAAAACACACTGAAAGAAATATATCTGCTAAAGGACTATTATCCACAATATGCAAAGACCTCTTAAAACTCAATAACCCAACTTGAAAATGGGCCAAAAGCTTTGACACAAAAAGATATACAAATGACAAATAAGCATATGAAAAGATGTTCCACATTGTATATCATCAGGGAAGTACAAAGCAAAACAATGAGATACAACTACACATCTATTAGAATAGCCAATGTTGTCAAAAATGTAGAACAGTAGTAACACGCACACATTGCTGTGGGAATGCAAAATGGTACAGCCATGTTGGAAGGCAATTTGGCAGTTTCTTACAAAACTCAACACATTCAAGCGTATGATCCAGCAATTGTTCCTTGGTATTCATCCAAAGGAATAGAAAACTTATATATACAGATACACACCTGCACATGGGTATTTATAACAGGCTTATTCATAATTGGCCAAACACTGAAGAAGCTAAAATGTACCTTCAGCAGGTGAATGGACAAATCAACTACATGTAGACAATGGAGTATTATTCAGTGCCAAAAAGTGTGAGCCATCCAGCCAAAAACAGACATGGAGAGTACTAAAGCACATATTACAAAGTGGAAGATGTTGAAGGAGTTCCTTACCACTAGACCATCCTCACAAGAAATGTTAAAGGGAGTTTAAGATGAAATGAAAGAAGGCTAATTAGCTATAGAAAATCTTACCAAAATGTAAAATATCACTGGAAAAGAAATCTATAAATTCAGAATACTTTTAAGATTGTAATGGTGGAGAATGAATCACTTTTTACTCTAACAGAAAGGTTAATGACAAAAATATTAATAACTACAATGATTTGTTAAAAGATACAACAAATATTGTAAAAAGATGAAAATTGTGACATCAAAAACAAAATGTGGGGGAGGGAGTATAAAAATGTAGAGCTTTTATGTGTGTTTGAAGTTATCATACACTTAAAACAGACTATTATGTGTTTTATATAACCTCCATGCTAACCACAAAGGAAAAGCCTATAGTAGACGCATAAAAGAGAAAGAGAAATCAAATATACCACTATAGAAAACTATCAAATCAGAAAGGAAGAGAGCAAGAGAAGGAATAAAAGATTTATGGAATAAATGGAAAACAATTAACAAAATGACAATAAGTCTATACCTATCAATAATTACTTTAAATGTAAATAGATATATTCTCCAGTAAAAAGACTTAAGTGGCTGAAAGGATAAAAAAATAAATATACCCAATATGCAATGCCTACAAGGGACTCATCTTACTTTAGGGACACACTGAAAGTGAAGTGATGGGAAAAGATATTTCATGCAAATGGAAACCAAAAGAAAACAAGAATTATTATATTTGTATCAGACAAAATAGACTTTAAGCCAAATATTGTAAAAGAAACAAAGGTTATTATATAATAATAAAGGTGTCAATCTAAAAAGAGGGTATCATATTTATAAATATTCACCCAACATACTGAGCATTGACATTAAATGAATAAAAACAGGCCTAACAGGAGACATAGACAGCAATAATATTAGAGCATTTAATACACCACTTTCAACAATGGATGGATCATCCAGACAGAAAATCAATAAGGAAGCTTTGAACTTAAACAACACATTGGAACAGATGCACCTAACATATATCCTATTCACTAGCAGAACACACATTCTTCTCAGGTGCACATGGCACATTCTCCAAGATAGTTCACATGTTAGGTCACAAAACAAGTCTTAAAAAATATTAAAATCCTATGAAGCAACTTTTTCTGATGACAATTGTATGAAACTAGAAACTAATTACAAGAAGTTAGAAAATTTACAAATATGGAGATTAAACCATAATCTCCTAAACAAATGGCTCAAGGAAGAAACAAAGAGAAATCAAAAAATATCTTCAGACAAATGAAAATGGAAATACAACATACTAAATCTTACCAGATGCAGCAAAAGTAGTTCTAAGAAGAAAGTTCATCAAAATAATGCCTACATTCAGGAAAAAAAGTCATCTTTAATAAGCAAGTTAACTTTGTGCCTCCAGGAATAAGGAAAAAAAGAACAAAGTAATCCCAAAGTTAGTATAATGAAGAAATTAAAAACGATCAGAGAGGAAATAACTGAAATAGAGACTAAAAAGTAGATAAGATCAATAAAAACTAAGAACTAGATTTTTGAAACAAACAAAATAGACAAATCTTTAGCTAGATTCACCAAGAAAAAAAGAGGAAAGAACTAAATTATAAATGAAAAAGAAGACATTACTTTGGATACCACACAAACACCAACATCATAAAAGACTACTGTGAACCATAATATGTAAACAAATTGGTTAATCTAGAAGAAGAGAATAGATTCCTATAAATCTAAAACCTACTAAGAGGTTGAAGATATAGAAAATCCAAACCCAACTAGTTACAAATAAAGAGATTAAATCAGTAATCTAAAAACTCCCAACAAGAGTCCAGGATCAAATTTCTTCATTGGTGACTTCTACCCGACATTTAAAGAAGAATTAATGCCAAACCCTCTGAATCTTCCAAAAAATAGAAAAGGAGAAACACTTTCAAACTCATTTTATGACATCATCAGTACCCTGATACTAAAACCAGGTAAGGATAAAACAAGAAAATTACATGCCAATTTCTGATGAACATAAATGTAAAATTCATCAACAAAATATTAGCAAATTGATTTCTGCAGTATATTAAAATGATGGATCACCATGAGCAAGTGGGATTTATTGATCCCAGATTAACCACATTAACAAATGAGGGATAAAAATCATATGGTCATCTCAATAGATGCAAAAAAAACATTTTACAAAATTCAACTTAATTTCATGATAATAACTGCTAACAAACTGGGAATAGAAGTAATGTACTTCGATATAATAAAAGCCATATATGACAAGCCCACAACTAACATCATACTCAGTGTTGAATAGCTGAAAGTTTTTCCTCTAAAATCAGGAATAATACAAAAGTGCCCACATTCACTACTTTTTTCAACATAGTATCAGAGCAGATAGAGAAGAAAAAAAAAGTAAAGCATCTAAATTGGAAGGGAAGAAGTAAAATTGTCTCTATTTGCAGATGATGTAATATTATATATAAAAATCCCTAAAGACTCCATCAAAAAAAAACCAAAAAAACAAAACAAACTGTAGGACTCAGAGAAAGACAAATACTATATGATTTCATTCATATGTGGAATTTAAGAAATAAAACAGATGAACATATGGGAAGGGAAGAAAAAAATAAGAGGAAAGCAGGGAGGTAAACTATAAGAGACTCACCTATGGGGAACAACTATAGGGTTGCTGGAGGGTGGGGGGACGGAATAATTGGGTGATGAGTAATAAGAGCACTTGAAGTAATGAGCACTGGGTGATGTATGCAACTTTTGAATCACTGAATTCTACCTCTGAAACTAACAATACAGTGTATGTTTGCTAAATTGAATTTAAATAAAAAATTTTAAAAAACTGTAGGACTAGTAAGTTCAGTAAAGTTGCAAGATAAATCATCAATGTACAAACATAATTTGCATTTCTATATATCAGTGAACTGTCAGATAATTTAAGAAAACCATTTTATTTACAATAGCATCGAAAACAATAACATATTTAGGAATACATTTAAGCAAGGAAATAAAAGATCTGTACACTGAAAACGAAGGCTCTGGTTAAAGAAATTGAAAATATATGGAAAGATGTTCTGTGCTCATGCATTAGAAAAATTAGTATTGTTAAAATATACATACTACCCAAGCAATCTATACATTCAATGCATATCCCTATCAAAATTCCAATGGCATTTTTCACAGAAATATAACAATCCCAAAATTTTAATAGAACCACAACAGACCCTGAATAGCCAAAGCAGTATCGAGAAAGAGCAACAAATTTAGAGGCATCATACTTCCTGATCAAATTATATTACAATCCTATACTAGTCAAAACGGTATGGTATTGGCCTAACAGACACACAGATAAATGGAACAAAATTGAGAACCCAGAAATAAACCCATGCATAAATATTTAATTTATAAGAAAGGAGACAATAACACAATAAGGAAAAGATGGTCTCTTCAATAAATGGTGCTGGGAAATAACACTGAATTATATATTTAAAAGTTGCTAACAGAGTTGGTCTTAAATGTTCTCACGAAAAAAAAAAGTAATTATGTGATGTGATGGGGATATTCACTAACTTTATTGTGGCAATCATTGAATACCTGTGTATCAAATCATCACATTGTACACCTTAAACTTTCAAAATGTTATATGTCAATTTTACCTCAATAAAGCTTAAAAAAGTGACAAAATCTTAAAAGCAGTCAGAAAAAAAAATGACACATCACATACAGGAGAACAATAAAAATCAAGGCTGACTTACTGGAAATGATGGAGACCCGAAGGAAAATGGACTAAGATATTGAAAGCACAGAAAGAAAAAAATAAGCTTAACAGAATTCTGTACCTTTCAAAAAGTTAGAATGAACTCCAAGGCTCTGAAAGCAGGGACTCGGATGACTTGTGAGTAATGTTCATGGAAGCATTATTCACAATATCCAAAAATACCCAAAAAGTGGAAACAGAAATATCCATCATTGAATGAATGGATAAATAAATGTAGTATATCCATACAATGGAGTATCATTCAGCCTTGAGAAATAATGAAATACTGAAACTTGCTACAACATGGATAAACTTTGAAAATACATGCTAGGAAGTCCTTACCAGAATAATTAGGCAAGAAAAATAAAAGGCATTCAAACCAAAAAGGAAGAAGTAAAACTGTCACTATTTGTAGATGGCATGATATTATATATAGAAAACCCTAAAGACTACTACAAAACCATTATATAAATTCAGTAACGTTTCAGGATACAAAATCAATATACAAAAATCTGTTGAGTTTCCATACACTAGTAACAAACTATCAAAAAGTGATTAAGAAAACAATTCCATTTACAATTCCATCAAAAAGAACAAAATATTAAGGAATAAACTTAACCAAGAAGGTTAAGATCTGTATACTGAAAAGTATGACATTGATGCAAGAAATTAAGACACAAACAAATGGAAAGATATTTTATGTTCATGGACTGGAAGAATAAATATCATTAAAATGTCCATACTATCCAAAGCAGATTCAATATAATTTTGATAAAAATCCCTATGGCATTTTTCATAAAAATAGATCAAATAATTCTTAAATTTGTATAGAACCATAAAAAAACCCCACATAGCCAATGCAATATTGAGAAAAAGGAACAAATCTGGAGGCATCACCTTCCCTAGTTTCAAAGTATATTACAAGGCTATAGCAGTCAAAATGGTATGGTATTGGTATAAGAACAGACACATATATCAGAGACATTGCAAGACAGCAGCAGAGTAGGAGGATCCTAGACTTGCTTTGTCCCATGAACACAATTAGGTAACTAGCAATCATTCTAAATACCCCAGAAATTGACCTGAAGATTTACAGAACAAACTCCACAACTAAAGGGAAAGAAGAGGCCATGGCAAAGAAGGTAGAAAGTGAAGAGACATGGTTTAGGAGAGAGAAGGATCATGGATGTTTTGGAGGGGAAACAGCCATGGTTGCAGAGAAGGACAAGAAAGAGAGGACCTCACAGGAGAACACACAAGGAGAATGTTTCTCAAGGCAATCAGCTTAGGAAATGAGACAGGCTGAATTCCACGAGTTCTTGCAACCAGTGGGGCTTAAAGCCTAGAGTTTTAAAAGATCAGTGAGCTTGGCTGGGATACGTCCCAGAGGGCACTGTGCTGCTCCTGGAGAGAGGGCAGACAAACAATTGAGGGAGCAGACAGTATGGAAATGGCAATCGGGAACGTCTGGAGCACACAGGGGGAGATTGTTCGCTCTTCTCAGAGTATGTCCCTGAGACACAGTGTTCATAGAGATGCCTCTCTGGAAAAAAGGAGCTGGCTGGCACCATTTCCCTCCCCCACCCCTCAGCATAAATACAGAGCCACCTGCGGGAAGCAGTGCAACACTGACATTGGCTGCCTACCTTGCTGAGACCAAGCCCCACCCCTGTGCTCTGAGGGGACTGCCCTTCTCAGTCAAGCTTTTCAGGTCCTGTGTGGTGGGCCCCTCCCCCAAAGACCAGCACAAGCCCTTGCCCACACCATCTCTCCCAACCAGAGAGTTCTGTAGGGCCTCAATTCTACTGGAATTTGTGTCAGGACTCATTTCACAACAGACAAGAGCACACCTACTTAAAAGTCAATACATTTAGGCCAGGGGTCAAACACTGCCCACAACAGGCAAGGAGAGCCTCTGCAATCACTTGGCTGAAGGACAGAGCAGCCAAAACACAACAGCAGAGACACTCCCGGAAGCAGCAGGCCCTGGGTACTACTTGACTTCTTTTTCACAAGGCTATTACATTCAGAAGCAGGAGACCTAACCGGCTTTTCTAACACACAAAAGAAGGCAGAAATTTAGACAAAATGACAAGATGGGGGATTTCATCCCAAATGAAAGCTAAGCAAAATGGATATAAATAACATGCCTGGTGGAGAATTTAAAGCAACAATCATAAGGATACTAACTGGGCTTGAGAAAAGAATACAAGACATCAGAGAGACCTTTACCACAGAGATAAAAGAGTTTAAAAAGAATCTATCAGAGAGGAAAAATGCAATAAACAAGATTAGAAACAGGCATGATGCAATAAAGAGCAGGCTGGAAGAAGCAGAGGAATAAATCAGTGACCTAGAAGACAAAATGACAGAAAACAAAGAAGCTGAAAAAAAGAGAGGAAGAATGATGGAACACAAGAATAGACATGGAACTCGATGACTCTGTTAAACATAATAACATTAATATTAGGAGTCCCAGAACAAAATATAGAAAGTGGGGTGGGGGGAGGGCAGAAAATTTATTTCAAGAAATAATAGAAATTTCTAATCTGGGGAAGGAAACAGAAATCCAGATCCAGGAGGCACAGAGAGCTCCCATCAAAATATATAAAAAGCAGGATAACACCAAGACATATTGTAATTGAACTTGGAAAATATAGTGATAAAGAAAAAAGAAAAAAATCTTAAAAACAGACAAAATAAATCATTAATTTACAAGGGAAAACCCATAAGGCTAGCTGCAGATTACTCAACAGAAACTTGGCAAGCCAGAGGGAGCTGCATTATATATTCAAAGTGCTGAATGGGAAACACCTGCCACCAAGAACACTCTATCCAGGAAGGCTATCAGAGAAAGAATTTCCCAGACAAACAAAAACCAAAGGAATTTGTCATCACAAAACCAGCCCTACATGAAATATTGAATGGGACTCTTTGAATCAAAGGAGAGACCAAAAGTGACAAAGAAAAGAAAGGATCGGAGAAAATCTCCAGAAGCAATGACAAAACAAGTAATAAAGTGGTGATACCTATACATATCAGGAATTACCTTGAATGTAAATGGACTAACCACTCCAATTAAAAGGTTTAGGGTGTCAGAATGGATTAAAGAAAAAAAAGACCATCCATATGCTGCCTCCAAGAGACTCATTTTAGACCAAAAGACACCTGCACATTGAAAGAGGGGATGATGAAACATTTATCATGCAAATGGATGTCAAAAGGAAGCTAGAATAGCAATACTTACATCAGACAAACTAGAAACAAAGACTTTGAAAAGAGACAAAGAATGGCATTATATAATCATAAAGTGGACATTTCAACAAGAAGATATATAACAACTCTAAATACTTACAAACCCAACATTTCATAGAATTCAAAGAACATTCTAATTGACTTACAGCATTTAAGAAACTAGTTTTCAGTTTATGACTACAATGAGCAACATACCACTATCCAACTTGAAAAAACACTGGTTTCAGTTTGCCTAAAGAAAATTTTCCTTCTCCAATTCTGAATTGAATATTTCCTTTCATTGTCTTGTCTTAAAAATGGAAATTTTATTAACAAATCCACGAATGTATACATTTCATAAAAGGTATGTTCAAAATTTTTTCTAAATGAAATTCAAAATCTATTTTAGAGCTCATTTTTTTCTCTAAGAAGGTCAAATACATGTGTTATGTTTTCATATCATGATCTTATTTTTTTAAATTTCTTTAGTCTTGTAACAACCTAAATCAAATGTGACTGTAGACTGTTGTAGAATATGAATTAAAATATACTAATCAAAAAACGTTTCTTGAACAAACTATTTTAATAATAGAATTAAAAGAAGGGTTTGGAACATGGGTTTGGAAAATTTTTTCAGAAAAATTAAAATTTACATGTGCAAGAACAGTATTTTTGTATACAGATTAGACTTAGTAATTTAATTTACTTTTCATATCTTGAATTTTGATAAACATTTTATAGAATTGATATTCAAGTATTATCAAAATCAAATATTTTATATAATCTTGGAAGTTTTCTTTATTAAATGTCATGATGCAATAGATTGAGTTGGACATTTTGTTTAAATGTTTTAAAATTATTTTGACTTATCTTCTCAGAAATAAGTTAAAAATGATAAACAGAAAATTCTGTTAGTAAATTGATTTTCAGGTGGCTTCTTATACTCTGATTTGAAATATGGTATGTTCTTCCCTGGGACTGTCTCCATCTACTAAAACTGTTACTGCTTATCGATAGGAAATATGTTTGACTCTAAATAGTATAAATTTGTATATGATTAAAAATATTTGTTGATTGAATGTTAAATGATTCATTTCCTGGCAAAGACTCACTTTATAGAATAACATTGTGCAGAAAATGTTCTTAAAATAATGAGTTACTATGTTTATACTAGAATAAAAAATAGGAAGCTCATTAAACAACCTATAAATAGCAGTTGTTACATGTGAAATCTAAGTCAAAGTTTCTCCTTATTCCATTAGTTACTCTGCTTTACCATATAGTTTACAAGACTGAACATAAAGAGATTTTCACATTTAAAAAAGAATATCAATATGCTCAATAAGAACATATCACCCAGATAATTTAATTGTATATATTTTCATATGTGCTTTTCCTAGGCATTCTAGCTTCTCATTTTTATCCTCTGAATTATCTGAATAGAAAAACATACACATCTGTAAGCTTTGTGCTGAATTCTAGAAAAAAGTGTTTTAGTCAAAAGTTTTGGTAATAGCTACCAGTCACAAAGAAAATTCAGAAAATGTATAGAAAAAAATTCAGTAACTCTCAATTATGGTGGCCCTGGGAAACACTCATATATATATTCTGAAATCAGGGAAAATAGTCTTAGTTTTTTGTGAAAGCAAAAAGAAGCAAAAAACCCAGACATGTATATCAATGGAACAGAATAGAGAACCCAGGAATAGATCCACACATATATAGTTAATTAATTTATGAAAAAGGAGTTAAGATTATACAATGGCAACAGGACAGTCCTTTCAATAAATGTTGATGGGAAAACTGGACAGCCATGCGCAAAAAAAAAAAAGAAAGAAACTAGACCCCTATCTTACACCATACACATAAATTAACTCAAACGGAATTAAAACTTAGATGTAAGATTGGAAACCATAAAAATGTTAGAAGAAAACATAGGTGGTAAGCCACTGACTTTGATCTTGACAATGGTTTTTTTGGATCTGACATTAAGGCAAAGGCAACAAAAGGAAAATAAACAAATGGAACTATATCAAATAGAAAAGCTTCTGCATAGCAAATGTTCATCAACAAAATGAAAAGGCAAACTATTGAAAGTGAGAAGATATTTGCAAATCAGGTATCTGATAAGGAGTTAGTATAAAAAATATACAACTCAGTAGCAAAACAAAACAATTACCCAATCCAATTTAAAAAATGGGCAGAGGATCTGAATAGATATTTATTTCCAAGGAAGAAATACAGATGGCCAGCAAGGTACATGAAAATGTTCTCAACATCACTAATCAACAAGGAAGTGCAAATCAAAACCACAATGATCAATTTGTTCTATTTATAGGTCTGATTCATCTTTTCATTTGTTTTGTTTTTTTTAGATTCCACATATAGGAGATACAGGCTTCCAGTTATTGCATGAATAAATCATGAGAATAAAAGCCACAACATAGGGAATATTGTCAACAATATTGTAACAATGTTGTATAGTGGCAGATGGTAGCTATATTTGCAGTGAGTATATAGCATAAGATGTAAAGAAGTTGAATCACATTGTTGTACACCTAAAATTAATGTAACATTGTGTGTCAACTATACTTGTAATTTTATTTTTCAAAACACCATGAGATATCACCTCCTCCCTGTTAGAATAGCTATTATCAAAAAGACAGAAAATAAAAAGTGTTGACAAGGATGGAGAATAGAGAACCCTTGTTGGAAATGCAAACTGACACAGACAGTATGGCAAACAGTGTGGAATTTCCTCAAAAAAAAAAAAAAGAGAACTACCATATGATCCAGCAATTCCACCATAGTTATTTATCCAAACAAAAAGAAAACATTAACTCAAAAAGATATATGCACCTCCATATTCATTGCAGTATTACTTATAATGGCCAAGATATGGAATCAATTTAAGTGTCCACTGATGGATGAAAGGATAAAGAAAATATGGTGTATGTACATTATATATATAATGGAATATTATTTACCACAAAAATGAATGAAATCTTGCCATTTGCAACAACATGGGTGGACCTTGAGGGCATTATGCAAAGTGAAATAAGTCAAAGACAGATACTGTACAATCTCATTTATATGTAGAATCTATAAATAAATAAATAAATAAACCCAAGTTCATAGATACAAAGAACAGACATGTGGTTGACAAAATCAGATGTTGGTGGGTGGGTGAAATGGGTGAAGGGAGTCAAAAGATACAAGTTATAAAATAAATCTTCTACTTATAAAATATAAGTCATGAGAATGTAACTTACATCATGATGACTATGGTTAATACTATACTGCATGTTTGAAAGTTTGTGAGAAAGTAGATCTTGGGGCCCCTGGATGGCTCAATTGGTTAAGCATGTGCCTTCGGCTCAGGTCATGATCCTAGGGTTCTGGGATTGAGCCCAGCATTGGCCTCCTGCTTCTCTCTCTGCCTGCTGTTCCCCCTGCTTGTGCCTGCTCTCTCTTGCTCTGACAAATAAATAAAATCTTAAAAAAAAAAGTAGATCTTAAAGGTTCTCATCACAAGAAAAAAGTTGCACCTATGTATGACAGTAAATGTTAGCTAGACTTACTGTACTGATCATTTTGTAGTATATATAGTATCAAATCATGTTGTACACCTGAAGCTAATTTAATGTTAAATGGCAATATTTCAATTAAAACAAATAAAAAAAAAACTAGTCTAGATCTGGCACAGACATTTGAACTAGCAGATGAGAAAATGGAAACAGCTATTATAATACATGTGCACAAAGTTGATTATAGACTGGGAAAATATAAAAAAGTACCAAATCTAATTTCTAGTGATGAAAACTATAATTATCATGAGAAAAACACAACTGGATAAGATTAATAGATGATCATAGAGAATAAGATTCATGAACTTGATGACACAGCAATAAGAATCATCCAAAACGAAATACAGAGAAAAATAACAAAATGAGCAAAGCATCCATGAAAATATGATAACTTTAATCAGCTTAATGTACATGTAATTAGAAATATATTTGGAGAAATAATTTGGATAAAGATTCCCAAATTTGATGAAAACTACACATCTGCAGATCCAGGAGTCTTGATGAACCCCAAGAACAAGAAACATGAAGAAAACCATAAGACCTATCATAATCAAATTGCCCAAAACCAACAATAAAGAGAAAGTCTTAAAAATGCCTGGAGAAAAGATGTATTATATACAAAGGAATAGAGAAATGGATGGCACCAGTTGTCTCAACATAAATATGTCAGAGATAGTAGAGTATCTTTTAATTTGGGGATGACAAGAGGGAGGGATTGTAAAGAAGCATAAGGATAGTTCTGAGGGTGATGGATATGTTCATTATCTTGATTGTGGCAGTGGTTTCACTGGCATATACAGATGTCAAAACCTCTCAAATGTTAGACATTAAATATATACAGTTTATCATAGGTCAGTTAGAGTGCAATAAAATTATTTAAAAAATAAATGTAGGAAAACAAGTTCACCTTCACCAATAATCATATAAAAATGAATCAAAACAATGAGGTTCTTTCCTGTTTCATGTGTCTGAATATATATGATTTTTACCTTAATGATTAATGATTCTGATAGTCTAAAACATGGCATTCAACTCAATGGACCTATGATAAAAACCACACTTGGGAAGGCAACTTGGAAGTAAGCATCAGAAACTTTGAACCATTCATTCCATGTCTGAATACCTATACCAAGAAAACAATCCCAAAATATAGAAAATATTTAATCTACAATTATTTTCAATATGGCATTATATGTGTAGTCCAAAAAATGGACCCAAGCTAAATAGCTCATGCATCAGTTAAGATAACAACCTATAGGCTACCCTATGAAAATGAACTATACATTGGCTTTGCACAAGCAGAAGTTCATTTCTCTCTCACACAAAGATGCAGGTCAAGGGGTATCTCCTCTATCCAATCACTAATCAGAGATCCAGACTCACTCCATCCTGTGATTCGGCTATCTCAAAATGTGGCACTGTGTCAGGGGAAGGTAATTGAACAAAATCATACCTTAATTGCTTCCACATCACTTTACTCAGAGTCCATTGGCCTAAACTAGCCACCTGTCTCCTAACCAAAATAAAAGGAAGGCTAGTAAATGTCATGGAACATATGGGATAGCACTACAAACTCTACTGTAACCCACAAGAGAGGAATTGCTTTTTAAAATACTGCCTGGCATAGAGTGTGCCTTGAATACCCACCAAAAAAATATGTAGAAACTTAAAATAATGTTGAAAAAACTTATAACATGGAAAAAAAATGCTTTTGCTATGATGTTTAAAAAACATGCTCTAAACTTGCTTATGTCACTTATTCATTTGTACCCTTCAGTAAATCACTCCATTTCTATAAACCTTACTTTATCCATATGTAAAATTCAGAGAGTGATATATCCTTCATAAGCTTGATGTGAAGAAAAAAGAAATCCAGCTATGCATGTTGAACCCTTGGGTCAGTACCTAAATCTACCAGAAGGTCAAGAAATAACAATTTTTAACATTTATTTTTACCAATAGTTTTCATTAACTAACTTGTCTTATATGTAAGATTATTTTCTATCTCTTTTCAAAAGAGCAGGGACTTTTGCTTGTTCAATGATATATTCCTCGTGCCCAGAAAAAAAGAAAAAAAAACAGAACTGAGTATTCTTATTAGATTGTTAGCACACTTTTCTGTTTTTTTTAGTGGATATCCTAGATGTGCATACTTGTCTTATTATTGTCTACCCTGAATTAGTATATTTACTACATCTGGAATAATGCAAGGAACTTAAAAAAAATTTTAACTCTCCCTGTTTTTTTTTTTAAGATTTTATTTGAGAGGGAGAGAATGAGAGACAGAGAGCATGAGAGGGAAGAGGGTCAGAGGGAGAAGCAGATCCCACGCCGAGCAGGGAGCCTGATGTGGGACTCCATCCCAGGACTCCAGGATCATGACCTGAGCCAAAGGCAGTTGCTTAACCAACTGAGCCACCCAGGCGCCCCTCCCTGTGTATTTTTGCTATCATAGTTTCCTTCTACATACTATGTAAGACACGGTTGCTGTTTTTCACCCTTTCACATTCTTTCCTATTTACCCCCATGTTTATCTTGTCTGTAATCCTTTATTCTTTCATGTAGTTCAAAGCTTCTATCTGAAATCATTTTTTCTTCAGCCTAAAAAAACTTCCTTTCAGATTTCATGCAGTGTGAATCTCTGGTAATAAATTCTTTCAGCTCTTGTTTGTCTGAAAGAGTCTTCATTTTGCCTTCACTGTTGATGCATATTTTAACTAGGTATAGGATTCAAGACTGGGATTATTTCTTTTTCCCAGTGATTAAAAAAAATATCATTTTTGTTTTCTGGATTCCATCATTTCTATTGAAAAGTCAGACATCAGTTTTATTGTCGCTCTTCTGAAGATAATGTTTCTATTTTCTCTAGCTGCTTTGATTTTTCTTTAATACCCAGCAATCTGGGCACCTGGGTGGCTCAGTTGGTTAAGTGACTGCCTTTGGCTCAGGTCATGATCCTGGAGTCCCAGGATCAAGTCCAACATTGGGCTCCCTGCTCAGCAAGGGGTCTGCTTCTCCCTCTGACCCTCTTCCCTCTTGTGCTCTCTCTCATTCTCTCTCCCAAATAAATAATTAAATAATTAAATAAAATCTTAAAAAAAGTAATACCCAGCAATCTGACTAGGAGACATCTAAAGGTGACTTTCTTTACATGGCTCCTGTTTAGGTTTCAGTGGTTTTCTAGATTTTGAGGGTTGGGATCTTTTATCAGGTTGGGGGAATTCTCAGTCATTATGTCTTCAAATTTTGTCTCCCTCATCCTCCCTCTTTTCTCTTTATAGGACTCCAATTCCCAAGACATTAAAAGATTTGATCATGTCTCACATGTCTTTCACACCCTGTTCTATTCTATTTTATTCCTATTTGTGCTTCAGTTTAAATGCTTTTCTGTTGACCTGTCATTGAATCCATTATTCCTGTTTTCTACTGTGTCCAGATTCTTTTTATATTCATACAATGGGTTTTTTAATATTGTATACTTTATTTTGTTATAAAATTGCTAATTTATTAATTTTACAAGTACTAATTCTCTATTGGAATTCTATAGGTTTCCTTCCACTTTTAACCGTCTTTTCCTCTAACACTTACAAATATTTATTTTAAAATCTTGTCTCTATTATCTGAATTGTGATTTACTTTTATCTGTTGTTTAAGAAAGAACTATAAACTAATCCTTTTTAAAAAATTGTGTGTCAGAATTTTTGATTAGATGCCAGTCATATGGAGAATCTATAGAGTCCTTAAAGGAGTATGTATGAAACTCCCCTAATACTATTCCCATCCTGACAAAGAGAAATCTGAAGCATTATAGTTCCTCACAGTCCTTTGCAGAGATTAATGCCACCCTCAAAAATTTAAGAAATTTACAAAAATCAAAGTATTGTTTTGGATAACTAATAATTACAAGTTTAACTAAGTGATATCCACAATCCTAACTGTTCTGATAGATGAGGACTGTTTCCTGGAATATATCAATACAGCCTCTTGGACCTGGTATGGAGTTATTTGTATGAAAAATGTGTTCTTTTCAAACCCCATCAATAAGAATTTAATTCAGTTTGCTTTTATATGGGAAATAGAGCAATACACATTCAGTGTCTCAACCCAAGTTTAACTCTCCTGATTTCTGTCATGATACAGCCCATAGAAATGTTAAATCACCTTTATATTCATGCCTAAACTCTTTATTGATGACATTAGGCTAATCAACAGCAATCTATGATATGATGGAAATAATATATTTAAAATTGTGCCTGAATGGTCCAGAGAGTGCAAGTCAGTTTCATGCACACAAACAAGATACTTCCCCTCCTTACTGATGTTGCACCAAAGGTTATGACTGTGGCCTTCTGTGCCATTCCCTCAAACCACATGAATGAAGAAGAGAAAAATCAGGCTCGCTGTGCAGAACTTTGTCCAGCTAATATCAGTGCAAGCTGAAATGTTATTCTGCCTCTCTTTAGTTTGAAAATTAGCCCTAAAAGACAGTGGTGAGGGGAACTTTTAGGAATATACCTGTTTGTTTGTTTGTTTGTTTGTTTGTTTATGGAGAGAGAAATGGTCTGAAGTAAGGATATACATGACTCATGAAAAATTACAAATACCTTGGCTGGCTGGTCAGGGGACTGGAAAAAATTGGGAACTCAAATCCAAGAAGTTGTGAGGTTGATGCATATTCATGAATCCATGCTAGTGGGCACTAAGTACACAAATATTTGTGTATCCTATCAGTGAACATCAAAGAGGACCCACTGCAAAGGAAGTACACAACCACAGTCACAAGTGGACAGAATGGCTCATCCAGTGGATGTTATCTAGCTTCGGTAGTCTGTGAATCTCTGCTTGTGCAACTGGCTTACAAAAGGTGTATCCATTTTGGATGGTGTCAATGCCTGACCGCAATGGGAAGAGCCCCTCTAAGCAAAGCTGATTTAGCTACTCAAACAGCTGAACAGCACACATATAATCAACAAAATTCCACTCTGTGACCCCAAAAGAGTAAAATCCCTTGAGGAGATTAGTTTGTCATTTCTGTCTAGTTGAAGACATTGGATTCCTTCTACCCTGTAAATGGCAACTGTGTGTCCTTATTCAATTTGAAATCTAGTCCAGATGGGTTTCCCTTCCCTTCTCAAAGTGGTCTTATAGCAGCACCATTAGAGTACTTATAGAATTTCTCATATCCTGACATAGACTATTGTATAACATCACTTCGGACCAACTGGCCAAGTTTTCAGTTAAGGAGTACCAATTACTACATTATCACATAACTCACTGGCCTTACCATACAGTATATCACATGGAATTGATCAGTCTAATAAAATATTAGAGTGACCCAGTAAAGGCTCCACTAACATTCCAGAGTAACACTCTGTCCTCCAGAATGCAATATATATAATAAACCAATAGCCTACATGTGCTGAGTCTCCCATAGATGGAATACACAGGTCTGGGAGACAAATTTTAGAAGAACTGATCTCTCCCATCATCACTCCTAGTGAGCCACTTGCAAAATTTGTGCTTCTCATACTCTTTTAGATAAGAGGTCTTGGTTCCCAGTCAGTGAGGTGAACTCACACCAGGGGACATAGTCGATTTTTCCTCAAACCCCAAATTTCCACTGCAACCTGATCACTCTGGGATATTCATGTTGTTATTGTTGTTTTACTTTAAAAGAGCTAGGGTTACTGCTATATAACGGGGGTTGGAGGGAGTAGAGAGACAGGCTCTGGAATCAACAGATTTACTGGGAGCTTTTCTTGGTGCTTTGTGTCTTCAACTACCGCCTAACAAGGGCAACATTCCTCAGGAACAAGGGCTGAGTCATATCAGCAGGCAAGAACTATAGAACACTGAAAGGCTGAAAAAAGATGTAGGAATGTAGAATCAGTGGTAGAAGAGGAAGATTATTATTTTCATGGTCTCAGCACCATTTGCAGCAGTAGGGACTATAGTAGATTCAATGAACTCTTCCCTAATGTAAGTTTTTTAAAAGAGATTTTATCTGGCTCCCATCTTTAAGAATCAGTAAGAGATGGACATAATATCCAAAAGTGGACCTGAGTCATGCAAGGGAAGGACTATACCAGATGCTTTTTTATATTCTTTATCTTTTTTGCTTGGACCAAATCTGATTTCTAATAGAGCAGTGGTGAACATTTCCATGCAGACAGTACTCCAACTTAAAGACATACTGTGTATCTTTTTATGGTTTCCTGCTTCAGGGCCTTCCTCACATAAAAATGTAGTGCAGATATAAGAGAGTTAAGGCTCTCAGAAGCCACCCTTGACCAGTTGGGGGTGGACTGTGGGGGGGGAAGGAGCCAGTGCACAATTCTGGAGGCTTTTGTCATGTTACTCAGAGACCCTAGAAGAATCAAACCCTCATTACTCACAGCAACAACTCCAATAATGCACTTTTATGTTGTGACTTTTTTCCTCTCCTTATTGCTCTCAATTTTCTTCTTCCCTTACCCTGGCTTCCTGGGATGACCCCCCCAAATAAACTGCCTACAAGCATGTCTGGTCTCAGACTTCTCCTTTCATGGGAAGCCAATCTAACAAAACCCATCATTCACAAATTGGGCCCACTAAACTCAAAGTCAGCACTGTACAACCTCAGGTATGTAGTGAGCATTTTATTGAGCTCTACAAAAACAAAGTTGTTTCAATCTCAAGCCTCCATCTACTAGGATTGGGGAAATGGAAGTTGACAGGAAAATTGAACCATAGACTTTTCAGAGTTCTTCTGTTGTTATGTCAAGTTGCTGGGAGTGATACATAGTGCTAAGGCATTGGCAAATGAAGACTTTTATTTTTTTAGTCATTGGTCTGCACAGATGGACCATATCTTCAATGACAATATTGTCTTCATGGCACCTTGAGGTCTATCAGTTCTCCTGTTTCCCTGCCAATGTTGGATTAATGGAATTATCACTACTACTGCGCTAATGTGGCACCAGGGACCTACAAATCTGGAAGGTTTTCTGTTCCATCTACCTTATATCACTGCACAAATTTTTCAAGAGCTGTATCAGAGAAAAGAAATGAACTTTTCCTTGAATACATCAACGTATTTCTTTTCAGTACTTCCCTTGTCTGCTTCATAGGATAGGGAAACCTATCTCTTGTCTAAGATGGAAGTATCCTTTTTACTCTGTTTCTCTCCATCATTTTGCTGAGATTCTGAAGCTCTGTTTCCACAGACAGTGGTTTTTAGAAGCCAAATCCAGGAGAAATCTCTATATTTTCTACCTTCACTCTCTCCTATGAGTCAATAAATATAGAACAGTAAGAAGGAGTGGGAGGAATTCTAAGAGGGGAAAAAATACATAGATTAAATCTAAAAGAATGTATATGAAACACTCATTTCTATTTTTTATAGAATTTTCCCTAATATTTTTTTAAAATTTTTGTTATGTTAATCACCATACATCATTAGTTTTTGATGTAGTGTTCTATGATTCATTGTTTGTGCATAACACCCAGTGATCCACGCAGAATGTGCCCTCTTTAATACCCATCACCAGGCCAACCCATCCCACCACCTGCCACCCCTCTAGAACCCTCAGTTTGTTTTTCAGAGTCCATCGTCTCTCATGGTTTGTCTCCCCCTCCAACTTACTCCTCTTCATTCTTCCCCTCCTGCTATCTCCTTCCTTTTTTTTTCTTAGCATATATTGCATTGTTTCAGAAGTACAGATCTGTGATTCAACAGTCTTGCACAATTCACAGTGCTCACGATAGCACATACCCTACCCAATGTCTATCACCCAGCCACCCCATCCCTCCCACAACCTACCACTCCAGCAACACTCACTTTGTTACCTGAGATTAAGAATTCCTCATATCAGTGAGGTTATATGATACATGTCTTTCTCTGATTGACTTATTTCACTCAGCATAACACCCTCCAATTCCATCCACGACATTGCAATGGCAAGATCTCATTGCTTTTGATGGCTGCATAATATGCCATTGTGTATATATACCACTGCTTCTTTATCCATATGTCGATGGATATCTTGGCTCTTTCCACAGTTTGGCTATTGTAGACATTGCTGCTATAAACATTGCTGTGCACGTACCCCTTTGGATCCCTACATTTGTATCTTTGTGGTAAATACCCAGTAGTACAATTGCTGGATCATATGGTAGCTCTATTTTCAACTGTTTGAGGAACCTCCATACTGTTGTCCAGAGGGGTTGCACCAGCTCGCATTCCCACCAACAGTGTAGGAGGGTTCCCCTTTCTCCACATCCCCGCCAACATCTGTCATTTCCTGACTTGTTAATTTTAGCCATTCTGACTGGTGTGATATGGTATCTCATTGAGGTTTTGATTTGGATTTCCCTGATGCCGAGAGATGTTGAGCACGTTTTCATGAGTCTGTTGGCCATTTGGATGTCTTCTTTGGAAAAATGTCTGTTCATGTCTTCTGCCCATTTCTTGATTGGATTATTTGTTCTTTGGGTGTTGAGTTTGATAAGTTCTTTATAGATATGGACATTAGCCCTTTATCTGATATGTCGTTTGCAAATATTTTCTCCCATTCTGTCGGTTGTCTTTTGGTTTTGTGGACTGTTTCTTTTGCTGTGCAAAAGCTTTTTGTCTTGATGAGATCCCAGTAGTTCATTTTTCTCCTTGCTTCCCTTGCCTTTGGTGATGTTTCTAGGAAGAAGTTGCTGTGGCTGATGTCGAAGAGGTTGCTACCTGTATTCTCCTTTAGGATTTTGATGGACTCCAATCTCAGGTTAAGGTCTTTCAAACAATTGGAGTCTATTTTTGTGTGTGGTGTAAGGAAATGGTCCAGTTTCATTCTTCTGCATTTGGCTGTCCAATTTTCCCAGCAACATTTGAAGAGACTGTGTTTTTTCCATTGGATATTCTTTCCTGCTCTGTCGAAGATTAGTTGACCATAGATTTGAGGGTCCATATCTGGGCTCTCGATTCTGTTCCATTGATCTATATGTCTGTTTTTGTGCCAGTACCATACTGTCTTGATGATGACAGCTTTGTAATAGAGCTGGAAGTCCAGAATTGTGATGCCACCAGTTTGCTTTTCTTTTTCAATATTCCTCTGGCTATTCGGGGTCTCTTCTGTTCCACACAAATTTTAGGATTATTTGTTCCATTTCTTTGAAAAAGGTGGTTGGTATTTTGATGGGGATTGCATTGAATGTATAGATTGCTCTAGGTAGTATTGACATCTTCACAATGTTTGTTCTTCCAATTCATGAGCATGGAACGTTTTTCCATTTCTTTGTGTCTTCCTCAATTTCTTTCATGAGTATTTTACAGTTTTCTGAGTACAGATCCTTTGCCTCTTTGGTTAAATTTATTCCTAGGTATCTTATGGTTTTGGGTGCAATTGTGAATGGGATCGACTCCTTGATTTGTCTCTCTTCTGTCTTGTTGTTGGTGTATAGGAATGCCACTGATTTCTGTGCATTGATTTGATATCCTGCTACTATACTGAATTCCTGGATGAGTTCTAGTAGTTTTGGGGTGGAGTCTTGGGTTTTCCACATAGAGTATCATATCATCTGCAAAGAGTGAGAGTTTGACTTCTTCTTTGCCGATTTGGACGCCTTGGAATTCTTTTTGTTGTCTGATTGCTGTGGCTAGGACTTCTAATACTATGTTGAATAGCAGTGGTGAGAGTGGACATCCCTGCTGCGTTACTGACCTTAGGGGAAAAGCTCTCAGCTTTACCAATTGAGAATGATAATTGCTGTAGGTTTTTCATAGATGGCTTTTATGATATTGAGGTATGTACCCTCTATCCCTATACTCTGAAAGGTTTGGTCAAGAAAGATGCTGTACTTTGTCAAATGCTTTTTCTGCATTTATTGAGAGGATCATATGATTCTTGTTCTTTCTTTTGTTAATGTATTGTAATACGTTGATTGATTTGTGGATGTTGAACCAAACTTGCAGCCCAGGGATAAATCCCACTTGGTCGTGGTGAATAATCCTTTTAATGTACTGTTGGATCCTATTGACTAGTATTTTGGTGAGAATTTTTGCATCCATGTTCATCAAGGATATTGGTCTGTAATTCTCCTTTTTGGTGGGGTCTTTTTCTGGTTTTGGGATCAAGGTAATGCTGGCCTCATAAAATGAGTTTGGAAGTTTTCCTTCCATTTCTATATTTTTTGACAGTTTCAGGAGAATAGGTATTAATTCTTCTTGAACTGTTTGGTAGAATTCCCCTGGGAAGCCATCTGGCCCTGGGCTTTTGTTTGTTGGGAGATTTTTGATGACTGCTTCAATTTCCTTAGTGGTTATAAGTCTGTTCAGGTTTTCTATTTCTTCCTGGTTCAATTTTGGTAGTTGATACATCTCTAGGAATGCATCCATTTCTTCCAGGTTATCTAATTTGCTGGCCTAGAGTTCCTCACAATATGTTCTTATAATTGTTTGTATTTCTTTGGTGTTGGTTGTGATCTCTCCTCTTTCATTCATGATTTTGTTGATTTGGGTCCATTCTCTTTTCTTTTGGAAAAGTCTGGCCAGGGGTTTATCAATCTTTTAATTCTTTCAAAGAACCAGCTCCTAGTTTCGTTGATCTGTTTTACTGTTCTTTTGGTTTCTATTTCATTGATTTCTGCTCTGATCTTTATTTCTCTTCTCCTGCTGGGTTCAGGCTTTATTTGCTGTTTTTTCTCTAGCTCCTTTAGGTGTAGGGTTAGGTTGTGTATTTGAGACCTTTCTTGTTTCTTGAGAAAGGCTTGTGCTGCTATATACTTTCCTCTCAGGACTGCCTTTGCTATATCCCAAAGATTTTGAACAGTTGTGTTTTCATTTTTATTGGTTTCCATGAATTTTTTAAATTCTTCTTTAATTTCCTCGTTGACCCATTCATTCTTTAGTAGGATGCTCTTTAGCCTCCATGTATTTGAGTTCTTTCCGAGTTTCCTCTTGTGATTGAGTTCTAGTTTCAAAGCATTGTGGTCTGAAAATATGCAGGGAATGATCCCAATCTTTTGGGACCGGTTGAGACCTGATTTGTGACCTAGGATGTGATCTATTCTGGAGAATGTTCCATGGGCACTAGAGAAGAATGTGTATTCTGTTGCTTTGGGATGGAATGTTCTGAATATGTCTTTGAAGTCCATTTGGTCCAGTGTGTCATTTAAAGTCTTTATTTCCTTTTTGATCTTTTGCTTAGATGATGTGTCCATTTCAGTCAGGGGGTGTGTTAAAGTCCCCCACTATTATTGTATTATTGTCAATGTGTTTCTTTGCCCTTTTTATTAATTGTCTTTTATAATTGGCTGCTCCCATGTTAGGGGCATAGATATTCACAATTGTTAGAACTTCTTGTTGGATAGAGCCTTCAAGTAGGATATAGTGTCCTATTCATCTCTTATTACAGTCTTTTTTTAAAATCTAATTTGTCTGATATAAGGATTGCCACCCCAGCCCTCTTTTGGTGTCCATTAGCATGGTAAATGGTTTTCCATCCCCTCACTTTCAATCTGGGGGGTGTCTCTGGTTCCAAAATGAGTCTCTTAATGACGGTATATTGATGTCTCTTGTTTTTTAATCCAATGTGATAGCCTGTGTCTTTTGATTAGGGCATTTAGCCTATTTACATTCAGGGTAACTATTGAAAAATATGAATTTAGTGCCATTGTATTGCCTGTAAGGTGACTGTTACTGTATATTGTCTGTGTTCCTTTCTGATCTATGGTGCTTTTAGGCTCTCTCTTTGCTTAGAGGACCCCTCTCAATATTTCTTGGAGGGTTGGTTTCCTGTTTGCAAATTCCTTTAGTTTTTTTTGTCCTGGAAGCTTTTTATCTCTCCTTCTCTTTTCAATGACAGCCTAGTTGGATATAATATTCTTGGCTGAATATTTTTCTTGTTTAGTGCTCTGAAGATATCATGCCAGTCCTTTCTGGCCTGCCAGGTCTCTGTGGATAGGTCTGTTGCCAATCTAATATTTCTACCACTGTAGGTTACATATCTTTTCTCCTGAGCTGCTTTCAGGATTTTCTCTTTGTCTCTGAGACTCGTAAGTTTTACTATTAAATGTTGGGGTGTTGACATATTTTTATTGATTTTAAGAGGGGTTCTCTGTGTCTCCTGGTTTTTGATGCCTGTTTCCTTCCTCACATTAGGTAAGTTCTCTGCTATAATCTGCTCCAATATACCTTCTGCCCCTCACTCTCTTTCTTTTTCTTCTGGAATCCCAATTATTCTAATGTTGTTTCGTCTTATCGCATTGCTTATCTCTCAAATTCTGCCCTCGTGGTCTTGTAGTTGTTTATCTCTCTTTTTCTCAGCCTCTTTATTTTCCATCCTTTGCTCTTTTATATCACTGATTTTCCCTTCTGCCTCATTTATCCTAGCAGTTATTGCCCCCGTTTTTGATTGCACCTCATTAATAGCCTTTTTGATTTCGACTTGGTTAGATTTTAGTTCTTTTGTTTCTCCAGAAAGCGTTTCTTTAATAACTTCCATGCTTTTTTCAAGCCCTGCTAGTATCTTACAGTCATGATTCTTAACTCTAGGTCTGACATCGTACTAATGTCCGTATTGAGTAGGTGCTTGGCAGACGGTACTACCTCTTGTTCTTTTTGCTGAGGTGACTTTTTTCGTCTTGTCATTTTGTCCAGAGGAGAATAGATAAATGAGAGAACAAAATACTAACAGTTTAACAACGTCCCCAGCAAATATACTCTATACAAATCAGAAAAGACTTGAAACCGGGAGAAAGATAGGGAAAGAAAGAAAAAAGAAAGAGAAAAGAAAGAAAAAGAAAAAGAAAAACAAAAACAGAACAAAACAAACAAAAAAAACAGAACATGATCAAATATGATCAGACTAGTGCATAGATCAGTGCCACACAGTAGATTTTGGGTGTATTTTGGTCTGTTAGAAGAAAGTGCCTCCTAAAATTTTAAAGGAAGAAAGACATACATGTACAAAATAAGGGTTGATACAATGAAGGGATGGAAGATGACTATAAAGATGAAAATTATAAAAGGTTTTATAAAAGGAACTGATAAGAAGTTGTTTGAAAAAAGAAAGAAGAAGATTTAAAAAAAAA
>NW_027397082.1:14551732-14631276 GCF_003265705.2 Callorhinus ursinus | reverse complement strand
GGTTGAAAAAGGGAAAAAGAAAAATTAAAAAAAAAACAGTTAAAAAATTAACTTTGAAAAACTAATGAATCATGGTAAAAAAGCCATGAATTCTATGTGCAGTATTCCCCTAGCGCTGGAGTTCTCCCGTTCTCCTTGATGGGTAAACTTGGTCTTGGCTTGCTGGCTGTTCGTGCTGATCTTCTGGGGGAGGGGCCTGTTGCCATGGTTCCCAAATGTCTTTGCTGGAGGCGGAATTGCCCCGCTCCGTTGGTCCGGGCTTAGCAATCTGCTCGGGTTTGCTCTCAGGAGCTTTTGTTCCCTGCAAGCTCCCGGCACAGCTTTGGAGGACCAGGGTGAAAATGTGGCCTCCCAATCTCCGCCCAGAGGAGCTGAGAACTTGGGGCCCCGATCCTTAGTGCGGCCCCAGAGAAAAGCAGTCACTCCCATCTCCCTGGTCTCCAGGCTCACTCTGTGCTCACCCGGCCTGTGACCGAGCGTTTCTATCTCTGGCACCCGACCCCGTGTGGAGTCTCCAAACCCAGCAGATCCTTGCGTTGCGCTCGTGCGCTGCTCCTCCGGGGGGAGAGAGGGGATTCTCCCCGGCTCTGCCGCTTGTTGGGTCCCTGCTGGAGGAGCCGCTGCCCATGTGGGCCGCGGATCATAGTTTATGGCAACCCCGAGCTTAGAGTCTGCACCTTGGCTCCATCTCTGCAGCCCGTCTCCCCGTTCCGATACCAGGGAGCTCTGCTGCACTCAGGCAACCCCAGTCTTTCAGTGACTCTGAGGGTCCTGAGGCCACACTGTCCCGCGAGGATTCCACCCCCCGCTTAGCCACTGGAGCGACGTCCCTCAGCGGAGCCAACTTCTAAAAGTTCCGATTTTGTGCCCCGCGGTTCTATCACTTGCCAGAAGCAGCCGAGGGAGTCCCCCTCCCCCACCGTCTATCCTCCCAAACATCGCTTCGGATTCACTTCTCTGCTCGTCCTACCTTCCAGTAAGTGGTCGCTTCTCTGTTCAGAGAGTTGTTGCTACTCTCTTCTTTGATCTCCTGTTGAGTTCGTAGGTGTTCAGAATGGTTTGATCCCTATTCAGCTGAATTCCTGAGACCAGACGAAATCCAGGTCTCCTACTCCTCCGCCATCTTGCTCTGCACCCCCCATTCATTTCTATTTTTATTTGTTGTGTCCTTGTTGAAATCTAATCATAGAGAAAAGAAAAATAGTAATTATTTGCTATTTTCTTGAACTTTCAGTCACTATTCCAAATACAAATTATATTCCAGTTAGGCAACACTGTGCCTGTACACACACAACTCTTTGTCTCTGTTGGGAGGGAAAGGAGGAATGCCTCTATTTTAATCTACTCAGATCTGGCCATACAATCTCAAACCAGCCTGTTAATTCAGAAAAGTATTTACGTTCCACAATACCCAGTTACCTTTGTTTTTTTACTTTTCAAACTTTTAGAGTGGTATAGACAGATTCTCTTTTCTCTATCTTCATCTTCTATATAGTATTTATTTTCCTCTCTGCCAAACTTTGCACCTGATAAATCGATTTTCATCACAGGGTGAGTCCTGGAAGATGCTGTAAAATAAATTCCACCTCATGTGCAGAATTCCTGGATATGCTGTAGTCCTCTTTCATGTAAAATTATTCTCAACCATTTCCTCCATCTGCACATTCATCTTTATGTGTTTTTTAGGGACTGAATTCACCACGCACTCAGCCAGCTTGGGGTACTGCAGCAATGTCCACAGGTGACATTTTCTTTCAATATGTTGTGATGGGAAAAGGAACAATACAAATCTTCAAGCTTATCTGAAGGAAAAAGTCCCCAAGAGGAAACTGCACTCTGCTCTACTCCTTTACTCAAGGCCCAATTAGAAGTACAGAAAAGACAAAAAGAAACAATACCGAAAAATATTAAGGCAATCCTATTTCATTACTTATGGGACCAAACCAGCCAGAATTGCAAAAATGTGTGATAGAAGTTCAGGTAATTATGATTAAATGCAAAGTATTTTAAAACATTAACGACACCCTGAGAAGCATGGATAAAATTACATGAAAAACAACAGTGATATGATAGGACAATTAACGCCTATCTCAACTCTGTATGGTAGGTGTTCACAGCATGAGTAGAGGTCTGAAGGCTGTTTGTTGTTTTTGTTCTTTTTTTCTGAATGGAAGCAAACAGTTTGCTGCACAGGAGAGAAACTGGTGCTATTTGAATTGCAAATTTCTGCTGCAACCATTTGTTTCCCCTAATATTTTTTAGAATGGCTTGAAATTGGAACTATTTAGATATTTCCAGTTGAAATACATTGTCCTTAGTCATAAGCACCTTGAACCATTTCTCTCACTAACATCTGTTTAAATACAGAATAAATCTGACAATTTGCCATTATGTTTTTACCACTGAGCTGGAGTCTCTGAAGTGGAACAGGATCCCCCACATACTATAAACCTGGCATTTCAGGAACAAGTTTTTCAAAAGGCTGTTCATTCTTTCTGCTAAATGAAAGCTTCAAGGGTGGGGGTGTATCAATTTTATCAATATTATAAACTATTCACTAAGTTATCCAATTTTAAGTGGCCACCAGAAAGAGAAACATCTTTTGTCTGAAATAGTGTAACAAAAATAGATGGGAATTAATTGAAAGCCCATGAATGGTTAATAAAAACAACCTGCATCCACTTTGAAGCCTCCATCTGTGTTCTGAACTGTTCTATCAACTATCAGCCTTCTTTTAACTATTATAAGAACACTCCACATACTCTAACTTGCAGCTTGAGTAAAGAACAAACTGCCTTTTAATTAGGTAGGAATTTAATAGAGCTCCCAGGTACACACTTGGTAAATATATTGTAATTATATATTCCTGCTGACAAGTTTCCTGCTCTCTACTTTCATTTCATACTGTATGTTGGCTGGACAGCATGGAGCATATTGAACAACCTGTCAAAGTAAATGTTCATTTATATACAGCCAGTTAAGGTATCTATTGACTTCTGTAATAATATAATATCCAAAGCACAAATGTTTGAGGAGTTTTCCCTACACCCACTTGGGTGGTTCAAAGAAGACTTTTCTCTCTGGTTGTGGGTGATGGGAGGGAAAGGGCACTGCCATGTTTTGGAAAATGATCTGAATTCTAGAATTACCTCCCCAGGATCTTTGATATTTCCATTTATAATAACAAGGATGGCTCTCACTTGCATATTTCTTTTTACCTGGCTATCTCAAATATTTCACAGATGTCTCATTCTTACTGCCTTACCATCAGGTTTATGGAACCATCTGTACTTTGTGTTTATAAGACAAGTCACCTGGGGTAGGACACAATAGACCAGACCCTGACAGGGATAGTGTCTTTTCACCACTATTGAATCAACCAGGTGTTGCAGAATTTTTTTAACGGTTATTTTTGGATCAACATTTCAGTAACTTGATTCAAGTCACTGAAAACAAAATAATAAGGCATACATCCAAATTGAAGTGAAATTTTGTGTCTCTGACAGTCACAAAGTTCTCTAGTATAACCAGAAAGCACTCAAAACCCTTGAGAAACAAGTATTTTTGGAAAAACACTTGTTTATCAAGGTTTTTGGAAATATTAATAAAAAATAAATTTCACACGATTCTGACAAAGGCTTGCTCACCTTTGTGAGCTCACTATTATAACCACCAAGCTCACTATTAGGGTCTCTAAGTAGCTTAGAACAAAAAAGTGGAACGAAAAGCAGTCAAAAGAAAAAAAGTCTCTCAGTGAGATAGAATGAGACATTTTTAGGGTAGTGGTAATATTAAATAATTTGGTACACATTTCAACACAAACTATAGTAATTTATAAAACCAAGAATATCCCATTCCTACTAGATGGAATAATCACATTCGGCATTTAAAAGTAATGGATGCTAAAATATCATTACATCCATTCTCAAGAAATTATAGTGCCCAATATGTTCTTAGGACCTCATGCAAAAGCCGCCACAGCAAGGAATAGCAATTGTTTCCCATACTGCTTTGCCGCAAGGATTGCCTCCTCTGCATGAAAATTAAGCAGACTCATTATAAAAACTGTGTGAAAAAAGATCAAGAGCTTGCATATAAAGAGCCATGAAGTAATAAAGATATTAGGGTCATTTAAAGGGCATGCAATTAATTAATTAATCAAAAATGTGGTTTCTACTGTCATGGTTCAATGGTCGTTGGCCCCATTATATTGTATCAAGGAAAGTGCTTGTTTGCTCTTCCGTTTTAAACCACATTACTGGTAGACTTTCTACTGGTTCCACTAAAAATACAAATTGGTAGGCACCAAGCTGATCAATGAGATATTATGGCAAACTTCTTAAGACTGCCTATTGGTGGACCTAAATTTCCCATCCTTATCTACTTATTTGTTCCACTGTATCTTCACTTTAAATTATCTCATTTCTAATTCAAACTTTCTTCTCTCAGATTAACACTTTTATTTATCTACGCAGGTCAGCCCTTGACAATCTTTTTTTCAAGCTTCTTAATCCCTTAGTATTTAAAATGCACACACCATCATAGAAAATGGGAAATGCAGAATCTTTTAACATGCATAAATAGATTTTTGCTAAGTCTTCAAGATCCTCTGCTGAGCACACATCTAATTGGAATTTTTAGACTTCGTTATTACATGCATATCTATAGTCATTTTAAATTTGAGGTAAAGGCATTTAAAGTTTGAAATACAGCCGATCCTTGGACAACATGGATTTGAACTGCAGAGGTCCACTTATAGGCTTTTTTTTTTTAATAAATACAGTACCATAAATGTATTTCTCTTTATGATTTTAGTGACATTTTGTTTTCTCTAGTTATTGTATAAATACAGTATACAATACACATCAAATATGTGTCAATCGATTGTTCTTGTTATCAGTAAGGCTTCTGGTCAACAGTAGGCTATTAGCTAAATTTTGGGGAAGTCAAAAGTTATACATAGATTTTTGACTGTGTGGGCATGGGGAGGGGGAGTTTCAATGCCCCTAACCCTTTCATCATTCAAGGGGTCAACTGTAATAGTTAGTAGGCTTCCAATATTATAAAATGTGTAAATGAGTTATGTGCACCCATCTCCTTGGGATTTTTTGTTTGTCTTCTTTGGACACTAATGCACCTGTTTAGATCAATTCTGACTAAAGATTAGAAAGAGTGGGCAAAGCACAGAGATACCCTAACAATTTTCCATGGGGCTTTGAGTGAGCTTTAAGTATAAGAGAACAGTCTACTTTTCCAACACATTTCTCAGGCTCTGACAACTGTCAGTAAAGAGGTCAGCTAGAGTAAATGCCAATGGGTATTATAATTATTTTAGAAATGCTATATAATGAGATACCAACATTGGGTCTATCTGTCCAAAGACAGAGATATGAAGGTCTAGGGAACTGAGAAAAGACAATGCTACAATGCATTGTAGCATTAAAAAAATAAAAATAAATAAAAATACTTAGAGTCTAAGATGAGTCATGGAAATAATGTGAAGTGTCTCCAAGACCAAATATAGTACTCACCCACTTCTCAGAGCTGTGTGAGGGATAAAGGTTATGTAAAATTATTTAATATTAATATGATTCATACAAAAAAAGAGATTTTCTTAAAGTTAAAATATGAGTGGTGAGTGAGAGAGGTATTTGGGACACCAGCCTAAACTGCACAAGGAGGACAAGGCTCTCACATAATCAGCTAAGGCTGACTTTAAGTTCTTCTCTGCAAATGTTTACTTTCTTGACGTCCTGGGGTCATCCTTCCCTTTATAGTACCACATTTCAGAGGGTTTACTTACCAGCCCTGCTCAGCCTGAACTCACCCAAATGAGGATACATCATAGTACTAGAGAACACTCCAACCGCCAGCAAAAGTCTGTACTTCAAGTCAAGAATGACACAAGGCAGAGCAATCTATATAAGCATGAGATTCTTGGCCATTAGTGCTATTGCTGCAGCAGTGGTCCCACTTCTGATGGGTTTGCTGGCTCATCCTAACTTGTCCCACATGGCTGTTGGAGACAGAGCTGGAGTTCCAACCTGAGAGGCCAAGACTCTTACATTGACATTCAAGAAGTGATAACAACTTTCTTTCTGGACTCTCTGATGGTCAGTTGCAAAAACAAAGTTCCCAATGTGCTGAAATATGATGCCATCTGCCTTCCAAAGAGGTAGAATCATTATTGACAGCATTTTGTCACTGCTAGTCAAGTACAAAAAAAACAAAATTATTTGTTCTGTCCAAGGAAGCCCTTTGGGTTTCAAAGAAGTCAGTTGTGTGATATTTGAGAAGTAGTACTTCTATGTCCCCTGAGTCAAGTCAGACATTTCTTTGAAGTTTCATAATTAGTAAAGCAATTCCAAGTATATTCTCTATACTCACACAATCTGTAAGAGTTAGAGTAGGTAATAGCTTCAAAATCCAAGTTTCTGTCATTACAACAAACTATGTAAAAACAAATCTGATCCTGCAGAATAGATGCTCTTACCCTCCAGCTAGACTCTAAGCATCATAAAAATAATATTTATCTTTTTTCTTTTAATTTTACCACTATATCATCCCATCAAACAGATGCCTACACAATAATTGTGGCTGATTTCCAGTCTTATATCAACTACATTTCTTCTGGTTTTATCCTTGTGAATATATATATTTTTCATATCAAGCCATTATTCTACCTGGAAAGTCCCTTCAATAAGGACTAAGTCTTACATTTTTTTAAAGCAAGTTCATATTCTACCTTATCTCAGATGTCTTCCCAACAGCTCCACTTGGTTTTAATCTCATTCCTCCTACTCCCTTAATACATTGGTTGGAAATCCAATCACTTATGCTCTCTGCCATCTAAAAATGTTATTTATGTAGTTTCCCTGTCCTTCACTAGATCATGAGCACCTAAAAGCCAGGATATTAATTTCTGAATTCCAGAGTCTAACCAGTAACTGAAAGATAGTAGGTAGTCAATAAATGTTGGATTAAAAAAATTTATACCATCTTGTCATTTTAGGAAATAATGTCATATACTAAAGAAAGAATCATGTTAGACCATACTCCCCTTTATGTCAAGCACTATTTTTTAAATGATTTTAACAAGGCAACAGAATAGTGCTTTGCCTATAGGGAGGTCTCAGTAAATGTATTAATTACATAACTACAAATGCAATATAGGTTTTCAAGATGCTTAAATTACCATATGACTAGGTGAGCATATTTGTCCCTTTTATTGCGCTATTGATATTATGTACTAAAGAAAAATGATGGGGTTAAGGAATCCTCATCCAAGAAGAACAACTACAGCAGAAAAATGCCACCATTTAAAAAAATGCCTTTTCTCATTGTTTGCCTGGCAGTGCAGAGGTGGAGTATCATTGATAAAAAACAAAACAAAAAAACCTACCTTGTGGCTTTCCCTTAATAACAAATCACATTGCTCACTACATCTGTTGTTAGTCAACAATGCACACCCCACACTCATTGGGGAACTTGTAATTATTTGAGTAGTAGCCAGTTTAGGTAATGCCAGGGGAGTCATAAATAGTAATTAAAGGTTTCTATAGAAGCTTTAAATTTGTTACTCCACATTTCATTTACATTGTACGCTATATGTCACTGAAAACATACCCAGAATACAAGGACTGGAGAGAAAACATTAAGTGCATCATCATATGTGTTAGAAAAATATACTTTTTCAATCCTCATTACTGTTGCTGTAAAAAGCAAGAAGCTAAGGACTCCAAAGCCACTGTGCATAATTTAGAACAATGTGCCGCTGCTCCACGGCTGTGTGGGTTGCCTGTGTGTGGTTTAGACAGTTGGCAAGAGGACTGGTGCAAGCCTTCAGTGACTAATTGAAGCAATTCTATAGGCTCTGGGTGAACATGAAAAGCTGCACTACCCCAACTGAAAAAAAAAAATGTTTGCCTGCTCCCCCTTTCTTTGTTCAAACCATATTGACAGGATAATTAGTTTTTTTTACATTTTTAAAATCGTGTTTTCCTTAGGGGACCACCCATGTTCCAGCTTCCACGGTGGAAAAATAAAACTCTCAAACAAAACAAAACAAATCTGTTTAAAATAATCTTTGCAAATCACTGGGACTTTGCCTTAATAGTGGATCTATGGGAAAAAAAAAAGTGGATCTATGGCCTTACGGATTTATTGTACAAACCTGCAGAAGTAAAAACAAATAAATAAAATAAAATAAATAAAATATAAAATAAAATTAAAAAATGGCTGTGCATCCTAAAGCCAAAGTATGATTCTGTCCACAGGTAAGGAAGATAGTTTTCAAATCCTCCAATTTTCAGGTTCTAAAAATCCCACACTTTTCTCATAAATCTTTAGGGTGATTTGACCTTAATTCTCTTGCTTACAATTTAGATCCATACCTTCCTTCGCTAGTAGCTGATGATACTGGTGCTTTCTTGATTCCACCCACGTCTCATAAAATATTGTTTTTTTAACTGAAATCTAAGCAGCTTCTCAAGATGGGTCTCAATTCTATAGTATGTATAAAGATCTTACTTCAATTTCACTGCAATGGATCTTTGGCTATATTTCTCCAAAACTGCATGCTTGTTACTATATGCCTGAAATCTGCATCAAAATCTTGCATATTTCTTAAGAAGCCTGATTTACAAATCTTTCACTTTCCACTCTACCATGGCTACAAAGCTGATTCTTTGGTGAAAGATATTTTAGAATATGGTGAAAATTTTATGCAAAGATATAATCAAAGGAGTAGTGAGTAAACTATCAAAGGCTACAATTTTACCCCTTACTTCGATTAGCTTAGACTATAAGCATAATAATAATTCTTTTCAAGCTTTTAAGATTTCAGACATGACCTAAGACTTCTCACCAGGTTTGAGATAAGCTTATATTGTTCTAACAGAAGACGGACTGGAAAAATTCCAGATTTATGATTTAATTTATTCCTAAAAGATAGCAAACAACCATTTAAGTAGGCTTTTTATTTGCTTCCAGTGCAGTTCTAAAAATTAAGGTTCAGATCTTGTAAGTCTATTTACTATTTTCTCAAATTATGTAAATAACAGTATTGTATATATTTTTATGAGTTTTTCCATTTTAATTTAAAACTGAAAACTAAAAGAATGTTACAAATGTTCTTTTTTGTGAGGTTTTTAATAGGAACTGAATGCCCCAATGAGGCTTTTGAAACCCTGGATTTAGTAAACTTTGCACTGAATCTTTGTCCTTTTTTTCCGAGTAAAAATCCCTTTAGCAAGCATCCTTCAATAGTTGAAAGTAGTGACTGGCAACAAAATGTCTACAAGTCAAATCTGGCCATCCACCTGCTTCTGTGGATAAAGGTTTATGGGAACACAGCCATACCCATTTGTTCACAAATAGTCTAGGAAGGCTTTTGCCCTGTATTGGCAGAGTTGCACGGATGCAAAAGAAATCATATGGCCCACAGAGCCTAAAATATTTATATTCTAGCCCTTTCCGGAAAGAAGTATCAGCTCCTGGTTTACATCACTTCACTCAAAGTAGGTGCATCTGCCTCCAAAAGTGTCATTTTCTTTTGAGTATCTATAAATGCCACCAAGTCTTCAGATAACATGTGCTGGAGATTAAAATTCTTTCTCCTTTTCTTATCATCCTCTCATGTTTCTCAGGGCAGAGGAATAAGGAAGAGCAAGGGACTCTGAAAGAGAGGAGAAGGAGCAACAGTCTTTCCTTGGCTCCCTTATAAAACATTTTTTTTTCCAGTGTAACTTTTCAAAGATATAAATTTCCAGAAGGTCTTTACACTCATCACAGAAAATAGCTTTCCTCTCCAAGTATTTAAGTGAATTTTTTGGGAAGTCTTTGTTTTACGCTGGCGTTTACAACATACTCCTGTCCTCAACAGTTATATAACAGGGGTCTCCTCTTGAGTCATGTGTTATTGATCAAAAACACTTCCTCATTTTCCCCTCTGAACTTGTTAACTTCTAGAAAGGCAGACATTGTCTTTACCAGAATTCCTTCTTGATTCAGAGGTGTAGGATTCCAAGTATGCCAAAAGTTTTCCTTCTTAAGTGTTCAGTTACATAAAACTCCTGCTTTCCAAAACTATTTTTTTCTAAGTTCAAAATTATGTGTGGAATGAAAATTATGACTTAGAGACTAGTCCCTTTCACGTGAGAATTTGGTTGACTCAGAATATACTTCATGTACAGATATATTTGACATTCTACTACGCATCATTGTTTCATTTTCTTATATAAGATTAAATCAATTTCTAAGTTTGAAAAAAAATTACTCAAAGACAAAAGGCTTATGATGGACATATCTTTCCTCTGATTCTATGTTCAGACTTAATCAGCCATGTCCCTCTCACCTCATCCTCCAATGGAGTCAGCTGTTAGGTGTTCATAAATAAAAACCACAACTATTAAGGTTATCAAAGAAGAGGGATATTGTAGGTCAAAACATCTTAAGTCTGGAAATTTGTTTTCATTTCTTTCAACAATTATATTTTTGACAAAATTTTAGTATCATTATCTTCTGTACTTAGTCCCATCATTAAATATGCAATATAAAAATTTAGTAAAAAGTTAAGAATCCAGAAGCCCCCTTGGTAGGATGATGAAAGAGCAAAAAGCTAAGAAGATATAAGAGATTGGGCCAGATAAAAGAACATTACATTTAGTCTCCCACTAATACTCTCCTATAGAAATCTCACCGTCTGGTTAAAATTAACAAACCCTATTCTCTAAAATATAGAAAGAATTAAGAATAACTACCTATGTTGTAAAGTCAACAACGGAGTGGAATGCAGACTCATTTACTGAAATGGGGAAGGGTAGAGAAATAGTTCTATGGAAAACTGGGAGACCTATCAACTCTGAGCCATTTAAAAGCATATGTTAGTACATTAGTCTCTTTTTGGTGTCCAGGTCCAGAGCTCAAAGTGACAACTCCTGATTCAAATCTGAAAGTCATCAGAACACAGTATTTAAAGCTTTGGAACTGGGATGTCTGGGTGGCTCAGTTGGTTAAGCATTTGCCTTTGGCTCAGGTCATGATCCTGGGATTAGGTCCTGCATCGGGCTCCTTCCTCAGCAGGAAGGCTGCTTCTCCCTCTGCCTGCCGCTCCCACTGCTTGTGCTCTCTCTCTCTCTCTCTCTGACAAATAAATAAATAAAATCTTAAAAAAAATAAAGCTTTGGAACTAAAGGAGGTAGAGATATATTCAGTATATCTATGAAGACTCCACTTTCCAGTATCCAATAGCAGGTAGAGAAGGAACAGTTGTGAAGGTAGATAGAGAAAGAAGAGATACCAAGACTAATTTACATGATTCCACAATCCAAGGGAGATCTGTGATGAGAGGGTGAGAGAGACAACATGTCCGAATGTCACAGAGCAGTGTGCTAAAATAAATGCTGCTGTGGAGATGGAAAGCAAGGCCAATATGGAGAAATGGTCCCTGTATTTGACTACTTGAAAGAACAGTTTAGTTGGGAGTGGGAACAGAGTGGATATGAGAGGAGGAGACATAAAGAGTAGGGATCAGTTAGATGGCATCTACTTTTGCAGCATTGACATGATTAATTCAGATCCCCCTCTTATCCTAAAGAAATAAATAATCAAGCAAATAAAGAAAAACACAAGCCATAAATGATGTAGCTGATTGTTTAAATTGTTATTAAGGCATCTGAGTGGTGTCTGGAGCTACCAAAGCCTTCTTGGCAGAAGGCTAAAAGGAGGACAGTGTGTTACAGTAGGATGTGACATGATCACATGTGAACTTCTCCTGCTTGCAATGATGAGATATCTTGCTGATAGTTCATCCAAAGCAGCCCCTGTGGTTGCCATTCATGAAGAGCTACTTATAACCATATGGTCAACACTGAGTCTATGATGAGATCCTATCACTTTGCATTCAACAGAAAAATTGTAGAGGACAAAATTTATTAAAGGCATATTTTTAAAACTCTTTGTTCAAATGAACAACAGAGGATATGTAAGTAAGACTCTTAAATCTCAAAATTACGTGCTCAAGCTTTTTCTACATTATTTTGTTGGAGTACCAGTGTAGGGCTTAACTGGAGAAAGCCCCTAAAATCAGACTTTCAGTTGTGGAAACAAGACAGTTTACCTTTTTAAGGCAAAATCCCTTTCCCTGGTAGATAATGATACAGTTAGACCAGAGCCACAGATCTTGTGAGTTTGAGGGTCAAAAGAAGGTGATTCAAAAGAAGGATACAAACTGACAGATTAAGGTACTGCAAGAAAATACTGAAAGATAAAAGGAATTATTGACAATGATTGTAATGTGCAGTAATGCAATTTACCCTGCTGGATTCTGTCAAGGGAGATTTGTGGGTGAGGCCAGAAAATGACCTGCAAAAGACAGCCTTGAGTTGAACCGTTAAGCAGATTATTGCTAAATCTGAATTCTAGAGAGAAGACTATTTACTTAAAAAGTATCTGGATTACAAAAATATGTGAAAACTGAACTGAATTTGTAAATGTCTAGAGTGGAGAACCATTTTTCATACAGTAGGTACAATACAAAGATTTTAAAACTCAAGAATATTCATTAGGAATTTATTATTTCCTGGGTCTTTTAGGAGGGTCAATCTGTTTTGTGTCTCTAAACGAATTCTAAGTCAATGCATACGTTCTCTTCCTGCAATAATCAGCCAGTCAATTCCCTAGGTAAAACTCTTTGATTTGATGATATGGATTGTGAAGCTGATTGGACCCAGGTAGAAAACTGAAGAATGTAGTATTAAGACCATCTCTGTGGTCCATTGAGAGGGCAGGGGTGCTATTTCTTTGCTGATTGGAGCACACATTTCAATACATATTTCAAGACTTTATGAATAATGAATATGAGAGTGAAGTTTATGATGATGCTATTGAACTACTATCCTTTTGAAAAAGGAAAGATTGATTCAAGCGTGATTTAAAATAATGTGTTCTTGCAGGTAATCTTATCTGTTGCTTGAAACACACGAAATTTTTACAGTATCACTACATTTTTTTTTTTCCAGATAAGCCTTTGACAGAACTTTCCATAGAGGAACCAACCGGTTAATATGGGGAAACTTTTCTGACATAATCAGAATAATAATATCAGAGTAACAGGTAACAATTTCTGATTGTTTACTCAGCCACACTATGCACATGCATGAATGCCTTTAATCTGTAAAAATAGCCTATTAAATGGGAACCTTTCTTCTCCTTAATTTACAGATGAGGACACTGAAACGTAACTAGATTGAGCAATTTATTCAAAGTCTTGCAATATACAGTAAACTCTGGAATTTGGGGTGCTTTTTGCTTCAGAGCCTATACTTTTAAATTCCCTTGCATACTGTACAGCCATGATTAGATATTCAGGTTTTGAACAAAGACTATTTGAGTTTGAATCCCAGCTTGGCCCCTTTGGACAGAGTACCCTATTTTCTTGTCACATCAGTGTTCTTAGTGGTGGAAGATCAATAAAGGGAATAATATTCCCATTCACCTCATAGAACTATGCTGAGGATTATATGAAACAATATATGTAAATATTTAGAATTATCCCTAGTACTCAGTAAATACTTAGTACACAGTAGGTTTTAACCACAACAAGAACACAGTAATACTGCTGCATAACTTGAAAACTTTTCTCAATCGTTGAAAAATGGGTGTCAAATGGCAAAGAGAATCACATTTGGAAATTCGTCAATGATATGAATTAGGAAGCTCAAACTAGAACGTTTTTAGTGGATCTTCACACTATCCTGATAAATTAATAATTTTAAAAGGCCAAAGAATTTCCCAAATTCACTGTTGTCCCCATGGGCTTTCCTATCTCCTAAGTGATTTCAGCTGAAACCTTTCTAAAAGGATTACTTTTGTCAAATGTAAAGCAGATGGAGTGACAATGGTTCCTTCTCTGAATACATTTTGAAGTGGATACAACATTGGAATTCTACAAGAGCAAACTAAGCCTACATTCAGAACTCAGCCTTAATCCGAGTTAGTCCATTTGTTTGATCATGAAACCAAATGAAATTCCAACACATTCCTTCTCTAAAACCACCCACTTTGACTCTGTAATCCTTAAAAATTTCATTGTCAACCAACATTGAGAGAGCAGAAAACAATTCTGGGTACATTCACTTCTCTCATTCTCATAAAAAGTTTGAAGGCAACTTCCACCTGTCAAATTGATTTTGACTCATATGTACAGAACACGTTCACCCAGTGAACCATTCATCAGTAACAAGAGGTAACAAATTCTTCACAAATGCCCTAACTCACTGCACACTTCAGGTAGTAGAGGAGGGTGTAGGATGGGGGTCAATTTAACAGGCTGGATTTGATCGTCAGGAGGTCAAAACAAAGAGGACTGTCCTTCCAGGGTCACACTAGACATAGTGCTGAATTCCCTCTAGAATTTATGATAGTTATCACTTATGTGCTTATTTGGTGAGCATCCAGTATCTAATATGTGAATCAATTTGTAGTGAGGGAATTTTCAAGATAAAAAGATTATTTGCCTGAACAAAGTATGAAATATAGCAAGATATAATGGTCCACATTGTGAAATATTCAAAGAAATAGCAGAAAACCATTCAAATTCAAGAAGGAACTCTATGGGGGGTGGAGCAAGATGGCGGAGGAGTAGGAAACCTAGATTTTGTCTGGTCTCAGGAATTCAGCTGAATAGGGATCAAACCATTCTGAACACCTACGAACTCAACAGGAGATCGAAGAGGAGAGTAGCAACAACTCTCTGAACAGAGAAGCGACCACTTACTGGAAGGTAGGACGTGCGGAGAAGTGAATCCAAGGCGATATTCGGGAGGATAGACGGCGGGGGACGGGGCCTCCGTCGGCCACTTCTGGCAAGTGACAGAGCCATGGGGCACAATATCTGAACTTTTAGAAGTCGGCTCCGGTGCGGGACGTCGCTCCAGTGGCTAAGCGGGGGGTGGAATCCTCCCGGGACAGTGTGGTCTCAGGACCCTTGGGGTCACAGAAAGACCGGGGGTGCCTGAGTGCGGCAGAGCTCCCAGGTATCGGAGCGGGGAAGCGGCAGCAGAGACAGAGCCGAGGCGCGGGCTCTCAGCTCGGGGTTGCCATAAACTGTGATCTGCAGCCCAATTGGGCCACTGCTCCTCCAGCAGGGACCCAACAAGCAGCAGAGCCGGGGAGACTCCCCTTCCTCCTCTGGGAGGAGCGGCGTGGGAACGCACTGCAGGGATCTGCTGGGTTTGGAGACTCCACACGGGGTCGGGAGCCAGAGATACAAACGCTCGGTCACAGGCTGGGTGAGCACGGAGTGCAGCTGGAGACCAGGGAGATGGGAGTGACTGCTTTTCTCTAGGGGCGCAATGAGGAGCGGGGCCTCGAGTTCTCAGCTCCTCCGGGATGGGGATTGGGAGGCCACCATTTTTGCCCTGGTCTTCCAAAGCTGTACCGAGAGCTTGCAGGGAACAAAAGCTCCTGAGAGCAAAGCCGAGAGCTTGCTTAGCCCAGATTGACAAGGGCGGGGCAATTCAGCCTCCAGCAAAGACATTTAGGAACCACGGCAACAGGCCCCTCCCCCAGAAGATCAGCACTAACAGCTAGCAAGTCAAGACCAAGTTTACCGATCAAGGAGAACGGGAGAACTCCAGCGCTAGGGGAATACTGCACATAGAATTCATGGCTTTTTTTTTTACCATGATTCATTAGTTTTTCAAAGTTAATATTTTTACTGTTTTTTTTTAATTTTTCTTTTTCCCTTTTTCAACCAACATCTTATCAATCCCTTTTTTTAAAAAAATACATTTTTTATTTTTCATTTTTAGAGTCATATTTTATCCCTTCATAGTAGTTACCCTTATTTCTGGCATATATATATAAGTTGTTCTCTCTTTAAAATTTTGAGATACAGTTTCTTCTAACAGATCAAAATATACCCTAAATCACTAGGGTATGGCTTTGTTCTAGTCTCCTGCCTGATCACATTCTCTCCCTTTTTCCTTTTTTTTTTTTTTAATTTTCTTCTTTCTTTTTTCAAACAACTTATCTTATCAATTCCTTTTATAAATCTTTTATAATTTTCATCTTTATAGTCATCTTCCATCCCTTCATTGTATCAACCCTTATTTTGTACATATATGTCTTTCTTCCTTTAAAATTTTAGGAGGCACATTTTTCTAACAGACCAAAATACGCCCAAAATCTAGTGTGTGGCACTGATCTATGCACTAGCCTGATCATATTTGATCATATTCTGCTTTTTTTGTATTGTTCTATTTTTGTTTTTATCTTTTTTCTTTTTTTTTCCTCTTTCTTTTTTCTTTATTTCCCTTACTTTTCCCCTGGTTTCAGGTCTTTTCTGATTTGTATAGAGTATATTTGCCAGGGATGTTGTTAACCTGTTAGCATTTTGTTCTCTCATTCATCTATTCTCCTCTGGACAAAATGACAAGACGAAAAAAATCACCTCAGCAAAAAGAACAAGAGGTAGTAGCTTCAGCCAGGGACCTACACAATACGGACATTAGTACGGTGTTGGACCTAGAGTTCAGAATCATGACTTTAAAGATACTAGCTGGGCTTGAAAAAAGCATGGAAGTTATTAGAGAAACCCTTTCTGGAGAAATAAAAGAACTAAAATCGAACCAAGTCAAAATCAAAGAGGCTATTGATGAGGTGCGATCAAAAATGGGGGCACTAACTGCTAGGATAAATGAGACAGAAGAGAGAATCAGCGATATAGAAGACCAAAGGATGGAAAATAAAGAGGCTGAGAAAAAGAGAGAGAAACAACTACAGGATCACGAGGGCAGAATTCGAGAGATAAGCGATACGATAAGACAAAACAACATTAGAATAATTGGGATCCCAGAAGAAGAAGAAAGAGAGAGAGGGGCAGAAGGTATATTGGAGCAAATAATAGCAGAGAACTTCCCTAATGTGAGGAAGGAAACAGGAATCAAAATCCGAGAGGCACAGAGAACCCCTCTCAAAATCAATAAAAATAGGTCAACAGCCCGACATCTGACAGTAAAACTTACGAGTCTCAGAGACAAAGAGAAAATCCTGAAAGCAGCTCAGGAGTAGAGATATGTAACCTACAGTGGTAGAAATATTAGATTGGCAACAGACCTATCCACAAAGACCTGGCAGACCAGAAAGGACTGGCAAGATATCTTCAGAGCACTAAAGGAGAAAAACAGGCAGCCAAGAATACTATATCCAGCTAGGCTGTCATTGAAAATAGAAGGAGAGATCAAAAGCTTCCAGGACAAACAAAAACTAAAGGAATTTGCAAACACGAAATCAGCCCTCCAAGAAATCTTGAAAGGGGTCCTCGAAGCAAAGAGAGAGCCTAAAAGCAGCATAAATCAGAAAGGAAGAGAGACAATATACAGCAACAGTCACCTTACAGGCAATACAATGGCATTAAATTCATATCTTTCAGTAGTTACCCTGAATGTAAATGGGCTAAATGCCCCAATCAAAAGACACAGGCTATCCGATTGGATTAAAAAACAACACCCGTCAAAATGCTGTCTGCAAGAGTTTCCTTTTAGACCCAAAGACATCCCCACATTGAATGTGAGGGGGTGGAAAATCATTTACCATGCTAAAGGACACCAAAAGAAAGCTGGAGTGGCAATCCTTATATCAGACAAATTAGACTTTAAAACAAAGACTGTAATAAGAGATGAGGAAGGACACTATATCCTACTTAAAGGGTCTATCCAACAAGAAGATCTAACAATTGTAAATATCTATGCCCCTAACATGGGAGCAGCCAAGTATATAAGGCAATTAATAACAAAAGCAAAGAAACACATTGACAACAATACAATAATAGTGGGGGACTTTAACACCCCCCTGATTGAAATGGACAGGTCATCTCAGCAAAAGATCAACAAGGAAATAAAGACTTTAAAAGACACACTGGACCAAATGGACTTCACAGACATTCAGAACATTCCATCCCAAAGCAATGGAATACACATTCTTCTCTAGTGCCCATGGAACATTCTCCAGAATAGATCACATCCTAGGTCACAAATCAGGTTTCAACCGGTACCAAAAGATTGGGATCATTCCCTGCATATTTTCAGACCACAGTGCTTTGAAACTAGAACTCAGTCACAAGAGGAAAGTCGAAAAGAACTCAAATACATGTAGGCTAAAGAGTATCCTACTAAAGAATGAATGGGTCAACCAGGAAATTAAAGAAGAATTCAAAAAATTCATGGAAACCAATGAAAATGAAAACGCAACTGTTCAAAATCTTTGGGATGCAGCAAACGCAGTCCTAAGAGGAAAGTATATATCAATACAAGCCTTTCTAAAGAAACAAGAAAGGTCTCAAATACACAACCTAACCCTACACCTAAAGGAGCTAGAGAAAAAACAGCAAATAAAGCCTCAACCCAGCAAGGAGAAGAGAAATAATCAAGATCAGAGCAGAAATCCATGAAATAGAAACCAAAAGAACAGTAGAACAGATCAATGAAACTAGGATCTAGTTTTTGGAAAGAATTAACAAGATTGATAAGCCCCTGGCCAGACTTACCAAAAGAAAAGAGAAATAGCCCAGATCAAAAAAATCATGAATGAAAGAGGAAAGGTCACAACCAACTCCAAAGAAATACAATTGTAAGAACATATTATAAGCAACTCTATGGCAGCAAATTAGGTAACCTGGAAGAAACGGGTGCATTCATAGAGATATATCAACTACCAAAACTGAACCAGGAAGAAATAGAAAACCTGAACAGACCTATAACCACTAAGGAAATTGAAGCAGTCATCAAAAATCTCCCAACAAACAAAAGCCCAGGGCCAGATGGCTTCCCAGGGGAATTCTATCAGACATTTAAAGAAGAATTAATACTATTCTCCTGAAACGGTTCCAAAAAATAGAAATGGAAGGAAAACTTTCAAACTTGTTTTATTCGGCCACCATTACCTTGATCCCAAAACCAGACAAAGACCCTATCAAAAAGGGGAATTCCAGACCAATATCCTTCATGAAAACATGCAAAAATTCTCACCAAAACACTAGCCAATAGGATCCAACAGTACATTAAAAGGATTATTCACCATGACCAAGTGGGATTTATCCCTGGGTTGCAAGGTTGGTTCAACATCCGCAAATCAATCAACATGATACAATACATCAACAAAAGAAAGAAGAATTATATGATCCTCTGAATAGGTGCAGAAAAACATTTGATAAAGTACAGCATCCTTTCTTGATCAAAATTCTTCAGAGTATAGGGATAGAGGGTACCTACCTCAATATCATAAAAGCCATCTATGAAAAATCTACAGTGAATATTATTCACAATGGGGAAAAACTGAGAGCTTTCCCCCTAAGGTCAGGAACACGGGAGGGATGTCCACTATCACCACTGCTATTCAACATAGTATTAGAAGTCCTAGCCACAGGAATCAGACAACAAAAAGAAATCAAAGGCATCCAAATCGGCAAAAAAAAAGGAGTCAAACTCTCACTCTTTGCAGATGATATGATACTGTATGTGGAAAACCCAAAAGACTCCACCCCAAAACTGCTAGAACTCATACAGGAATTCAGTAAAGTGGCAGGATATCAAATCAATGCCAGAAATCAGTGGCATTCCTATACACCAACAACAAGACAGAAGAAAGATAAATTAAGGTGTTAATCCCATTTACCATTGCACCCCAAACTTTAAGATACCTAGAAATAAATCTAACCAAAGAGGCAAAGGATCTATACTCTGAAAACTATAAAATACTCATGAAAGAAATTGAGGAAGACACAAAGAAATGGAAAAACGTTCCATGCTCATGAATTGGAAGAACAAATATTGTGAAGATGTCAATGCTACCTAGAGCAATCTACACATTCAATGCAATCCGCATCAAAATACCATCCACCTTTTTCAAAGAAATGGAACAAATAATCCTAAAATTTGTATGGAACCAGAAAAGACCTTGAAGGCCAGAGGAATGTTGAAAAATAAAAGCAAAGCTGGCGGCATCACAATTCCGGACTTCCAGCTCTATTACAAAGCTGTCATCATCAAGACAGTATGGTACTGGCACAAAAACAGACACATAGATCAATGGAATAGAATAGAGAGCCCAGAAATTGACCCTGAACTCTATGGTCAACTCATCTTTGACAAAGCAGGAAAAAATGTCCAATGGAAAAAAGACAGTCTCTTCAAAATATGGTGTTGGGAAAACTGGACAGCCACATGCAGAAGAATGAAACTGGACGATTTCCTTACAGCACACACAAAAATAGACTCCAAATGGTTGAAACACCTAAATGTGAGACAGTAGTCTATAAAAATCCTAAAGGAGAACACAGGCAGCAACCTCTTCGACCTCAGCCGCAGCAACTTCTTCCTAGAAACATTGCCAAAGGCAAGGGAAGGAAGGGCAAAAATGAACTATTGGGACTTTATCAAGATAAAAAGCTTTTGCACATCAGAGGAAACAGTCAACAAAACCAAAAGACAACCGACAGAATGGGAGAAGATATTTGCGAATGACATATCAGATAAAGGGCTAGTATCCAATATCTACAAAGAACTTATCAAACTCAACAGCCCAAGGACACATAATCCAATCAAGAAATGGGCAGGAGTAATGAACAGACATTTTTCCAAATAAGACATCCAAATGGCCAACAGACACATGAGAAAGCGCTCAACATCGCTCGGCATCAGGGAAATCCAAATCAAAACCTCAATGAGATACCACCTTACACCTGTCAGAATGGCTGAAATTAACAAGTCAGGAAATGGCAGATGTTGGTGGGGATGCAGAGAAAGGGGAACCCTCCTACACTGTTGGTGGGAATGCAAGCTGGTGCAACCCCTCTGGAAAACAGTATAGAGGTTCCTCAAAAAGTTGAAAATAGAGCTACTATATGACCCAGCAATTTCACTACTGGGTATTTACCAAAAAGATAAAAATGTAGGGATCCGAAGGGGTACGTGCACCCCGATGTTTATAGGAACAATGTCCACAATAGCCAAACTGTGGAAAGAGCCAAGATGTCCATCAACAGATGAATGGATAAAGAAGAGGTGGTATATATACGCAATGAAATATTATGCAGCCATCAAAAGGAATGAAGTCTTGCCATTTGCAACGACGTGGATGGAACTGGAGGGTGTTATGCTGAGTGAAATAAGTGAATCAGAGAAGGACATATATCATATGACCTCACTGATATGAGGAAGTCTTAATCTCAGGAAACAATGAGGGTTGCTCGTGTGGGGGGGTTGGGAGGGATGGGGTGGCTGGGTGATAGACATTGGAGAGGGTATGTGCTATGGTGAGGGGTGTGAATTGTGCAAGACTGTTGAATCACAGATCTGTACCTCTGAAACAAATAATGCAATATATGTTAAGAAAAAAAAAGATGATAGCAGGAGGGGAAGATTGAAGGGGGGGAAATCAGAGGGGGAGATGAACTATGAGAGTTATGGACTCTGAAAAACAAACTGAGGGTTCTAGAGGGGAGGCTGGTGGGAGGATGGATTAGCCTGGTGATGGGTATTAAAGAGGGCACGTTCTGTGTGGAGCACTGGGTGTTATGCACAAACAATGAATCATGGAAAAGCTAATGATGTATGGTTTGTAACATAATAATAAAAAATTTAAAAAAACTAAATGGATGGAAGAAATATTTACCATACAGACACTGAGACAGAGAAAGCTGGAATGGATTATTAATTTCAAAGCAGACTTCAGAGTAAAGAAAATTACCAGAAATTAAGTGAGACATTACATAATGACAAAAGGGTAAGTCCATGAAGAAGCCAAAATAGCCCTAAATGCATGTGAACATAAGAAGAGAACTTGAGAACATGAAGGAGGAATGGAATAGAGAAAGAAAAAATCCCCAAGTATAGGGGTGGATGTTTTTATCAACCATAAATAGAACTAGTAGACAGAAAATCAGCAAAGATATAAAAGAACTGAACAATACCATCAACCAATGGGTTCTAAATGGTATTTACAGAATATTCCACACCAAAAAGTAAAATACACATTGTTTTCAATTGTGCATACATGAACCAAGATGACTGAATTTTGGTTCATAAAACAAACTTTTAACAGTATTAAATAATTAAAATCACAAAAACATGTTCTCTGTGCATAATGAAATTAAAATATAAACCAGTAAGAGAAAGATAACAGGTAAATTTCCAAATACTTAGAAATTAGACAAAATACTTCTAAATAATCTGTGGGTCAAAGAGAAAGTGAAGTAAAGGAAATTAGAATGTATTTTAACTGAATGAGAATGAAAATATAATGTATCAAAATTTGTGGGATGCTGCTAATTAATAAAAAAGAGTCAAATAAAAATAGCATAGCCATTTTGGAAAAATAGTTTGCCCGTTTCCTATAAAGTTAAATAATATCCTGCTCAACAATTCTCCTCCTAGAAATTTACTCCAGAGAAATGAAACATTTCCACATAAAGAACACTTGAAAATGTATATTGCAGCTATATTTATAATAGCAGAGAAAACCCCCAGAAAGCTAGAAACAGTCCAAATGTCCACCAATGATGAATGCATAATCGAATTATGCTATATCTACCCAATTGAACCATCATTCACTGATAAAAGAAACATACTCTTGGGGGCACCTGGGTGGCTCAGTCGTTAAGTGTCTGCCTTTGGCTCAGGTCATGATCCCAAGGTCTTGGGATCGAGCCCCGTATTGGGCTCCCTGCTCCGTGGGAAGCCTGCTTCTCCCTCTGCCTGTATTCCCTCTCTCGCTGTCTCTGTCAAATAAAGAAAGAACATCTTAAAAACAAAACAAAACAAAACAAAACAACCACACTCTTGATACATGAAACAATGTGCATGAATCTGAAAAGCCTTATGCAAATGAATGAGGCCAGGCACAAAAAGTTTGAGTAGATGGCCTTGTTTTTGCCCCAAACTCAGGGGACAGAGTTTAATAGTTATTTAACTATGAAGAAACATGTTATCTGACAGCTTTGCATTGAAACCCTTTATGAAAATAAGAAAGTTTCCTTCTACTCCAAATAAGTTACATTTATCATGTGTGTTTAAATCTATTATTTTTATCCATTGAGAAGAATTCTCTTTATAATAGATTTTTTAAATATTAAAATAAGTTGTCTTAAATGAGGTTAAACCTCACTTGCTCATGTTATATATATTAGAAGATCAAATTTGCTAATATTTTAGTATTTTTGTGTTTATGCTTGAGAGATAACTTTCTTTTCTTACTATTATTTAGGTAGTGTTGTGACAAATTATGATAGCCTTATAAAATGAGAAAAGTTTACTTTTTATTTTTTCTCTGAAAGTACCTATTCCTGCTTTAAATGTTTTGTTCATCACAAAGTCATTGGAGCTTAGATGGTTTTTAATTAGGATTCATCATATTTAAACAGATATCAGGCAATTCTTTTTTTTCTTACTTCAGAATTTTCATGTATTTGATGTATGTATTTCTTATTTAAATTTTACTTTTTTCTTCTATCACTTTCATTAAATTTAATTTTGCAAAACAGAATATCAGCTTCTTAAAAATTGTTAAATTTATTGGCATGAATTTGTTTATAATGTCATTACAGTTCTTTTAATGATTATAGGATCTGGAGAGATGTCCCTACTCTCCTGTACTGTCCAATATTCAGCATAAATGTTTTTGAGAGAATCAAATCCACTAGCTTTGTACTTAATTCTACAGGTTCAATTCTGTAGGGTAGCCTATAAGCAGTGAAGAACAGCTCTGTTCATTTCTTTTATGCCACCGGGAAATACTTTGCCCATCTATGCCAAAAATAGAGAAGTGCCTGGAGTAGGAAAGTGGTATACTGTTCCTTATACCTAAAAAGGGATAGCACGCTTTTGGAATTGGGTCCTTTTAGATTTCCTTGCATCCCTCTCTCTATCGGATTAAAAAATAGAGAATACATCTAACATCCAGATCTCAGTTTCAAATACCATACTCTAATAAAAAGAATTGGCTGATTCTTACACTGGATAAGGAAATATACAAGATGAACAAGAGCATCTTATAGTAACAGAAAGTAAAGAAATGCTAAAAAAAAAAAAAAATCCCACTTCGGTGGGGATACGCCAAAGAGACACAAGAACCACCTGAAAGAGCAACTGACAAAACTAGAGCAACTTGAACAACAAAATAGGTAGTATCAGATTACTATCCAAAGTATAAAATAAATATGTTTGAGTCCCTATGATGAATAAATGACTAAATAAATCAATAAGGGACAAAAGACAAATCTCTTATGCAGAATAAATCCAGATATTTTATGTAGATACTTCATCCTCGAAGAGGGGAAGATAAATTTCTTCATCAAGTATGGGCTATGCATAGTGATATCCTTGCAAAAACCTTAATATAGTAAAGGGGTAAAAAGAGGAGATTTAGAGTGAAGAAAGCTGAAATATTATCACCTTATCCAGGTGATCTTGATTGGGTGGAAATAGCATAATTCAATTATGCGTTCATCATTGGTGGACATTTGGATTTTTTTTTTTTTGCTATTATGATTATAGCTGCAATATACATTTTCAAGTGTTCTTTTTGTGGAAATGTTTCATTTCTCTGGAGTAAATTTCTAGGAGCAGTATTGCCTCTGTGGTTTTCCTCCCAAAACAACAAAAACAAAAAACAAAACCATAATCATAGTCTAATCATGAGGGAAAACATCAGGAAAATTCCAAAGTTGGCTATTTTACAAAATACCTGACTAGTACTCCTCAAAACTGTTAAAGTCATCAAATACACGGACAATCTGAGAAGGTATCATAGCTAAGAGGCTAAGGAGATATGACAGCTAAATGTACTGTGATCTCTTTGATGGAATCCTGGAAAAAGAAAAGGCCATTGGATAAAAACTAAGGAATTATAAATAATCTATAAATGCTAAATACTAACAATGTATCAATATCATTTCATTAGTTGTAACAATGTACCATGCTAATGTCAATTTTTAATAGGGGAAACTGGGTACAGGGGTATATGGAAACTCTTTACTAGCTTCTCAAATTTTCCAGTAATTTTGAAACTAAAAAATAAAGTCTATATAAAAATTAAAAAAAAATAGTAAAATAAGGAACTATGTAGTTCACCGTTTTTTGTTTGTTTTGGGTGGGTGGGTGCTGTTAAGAAATCTGTACCTAAATCATTTTGGAGTGCATCGATGTTCATTTGTTGTGTCAGTTTGCTGTTCATTTATTAATATTTGGCCAATTTTCCTCACAATATGCGTTAATTTGTAACTTTCCTTTAATGATTTTTTTAAAGTCATACATTAAATTTTTACATAATTCAATCAGTCAAACGGGACCTACAGTCTTAACACTTAAGCCACTTCTCTAGCTACCCATTCTGGGACCTATTCTGGTGGCCCTTTAACTTTTTATTTCAAGGTATTTTATTTAAAAAAAATATCTTTGGTCTTCACCCATACATCTCTCAACCCAAAGAAAGCCATGACTCCAATTCCACTATCCCCAAATCTAAATCACTTTAATATTTCTCATTAGAGAAACTGTTTCCAAAACTCACTGCCTCACAAGCACTTTTACTTTAAGCCATTTTTCAGGCTCGGTATCTCACAAAACAACTATTCATACATCACTGACATAAATAAAGTTAATTAAAATTCAAAGTATATATGTATCTTCTATACTCAGCTAATAATCATTAATTATCTTCATCTTTACCCATGTATTTACTAATGACTTTTTTGAAAAGAAAAATACAAGAATTATAGATAATATTACATCTAAAAATGATCTCTTTAAAGCATCATTTCAAAGAACAGGCTACACATCAAGTAAGAAGAACCTGTTTGTAAATTTTAAGATATTGTTTGCCACATATTGATATAATGGTTGTAGAAAATGTTTCATTCTTCAGATAGTAGTCTCACTAAGAAGCTCTTGCAACTGTATATTGATTCCTTAATGCTTTCATTTCCTTTAAATCTGCTCACTTGTCTTGATCTGGCTCTTTGCAGTAAAAAATTAATCACAGTTGCTATTGGTTCACCACTTTGTGGTCTTTTAAAATTTTAAAGAATCTCTGATTACCATCTGAGATTAAATAGGTAACCACTGACCCTGGGAGGTAAATGAAAGAGCAGAGCAGGTGTATTATCTTACATAAACAATCTTTTCTAAGATTTTTTTGTTCTGTAGTCCTGTTTTCTCAAGAATGCCAAGCAACACTGATCTATGAAGATATTTGCCTTCTATTATATCTAAGGAGTGTATTGTACATGATATTATGAGACTCCAGAATATATTTCCCAACTCTCAAAGTATCCCCTTTCAAACCTTCTGCATTAGTACCAATGTATTTCATTCTTCCTACCTCTAATTTTAGCTGCATGTCATATAGGATGAAGACAGTGAATCCATCCTTTTATTTGTATTCAATGTGATGATAAACACAAGAATGAGGTATAAACTTAGGTATTACAAGATCACAGTAAAATAGAGTCTTTGAAATCCTACATCCTTAACAAAATTTGCCCACACTAGCTAGTTATCCAAATTCTGCCCTGCTAGATAGGAAACCATCCTTGATGAGGTAGCTGTAGGATATCATTAAACCTTAACACATGAATATGATCATGTTTGAATTTTCTGCAATCAGGTCACAGTAGAGACTGAACATTTTTAGTACTCAATGTTAAAAAAGCAGGATGAAATTCTGAATTCTGAAGATATGAAGACATTAGTAGATCCCTTCACACAAAGTTCCCAAGGAGTCTATGTATGCATGTGTTTGTGTATCTATGTAAAATGTGTAATTTTTTATTTTTCATTTTTTTAATCTGTGGCTTAGATTTCAAATACCAAAAGAAAATCTCTTTTACAAACTGGACTAGTCAAGATAGTTAGTAAATTTGTTTTCTCTAAAGTAGCTTGGTTGTGGGAGTTGAAGTGAAAAAGAACAAGCTTGAGAACTGCTCTTCTCAAACCTACCAATTACACCTTATGTTAGGATATGAAGGAAGATCAAACTCACACATACTCAGACTAGGACAAAGGCAACGACCACAGAGAGATGGAGACCAAGGAAGAACATTCAATGGAGGAATGTCAAAGCAACACAAGAGCCAACCGAAAGAGCTCCTGGTGGCCAAAACTGAGGCAATTTGAGAGAGCAAAATTAGTAACGTAGTACTGAGTTACCAGCCAAAGAATAAAACATACATGAGTCAACAGTGGTATAAACAATACATACAACCACACACACACAAATATTTCTTTATTCCACATGAACCCAGAGTTTTCCACAGTGCCTACAATTTGGATCAAGACCATATTTTCATATTTTTCCAATTGTCAAAATCTAGTCAAATAGCTTAAGAATGTGTGATGGACTAACCAGACTCAAAGTAAAACACTGGTGGTCCCCCACTGATCCTATTTTTCTAGAGGAACAAAAGATCCCCACTGCCCTGGGATATTCTACAAACCTTACTTTGCTGGTCTTATGGTTATGCTATCCTATTCCTGCAGTACTGCTTCTTGGTCAGAATGACACTTCTGATTTTGGTAACTGTATGAGAACTGGCTGTGTTAGAACACAGCAGATATGAGAAAGCAAAGGAGAAGACCCTTGTTTCACTCAAGTCAGCGCGAGTTAACCTGCTGTTTTCCTGTGCTTCAGCTCTCCATCGTAGGCATGGGATGTTGGAGCTGTATCTGGCATATTCCTGAGCTCTAGAAGCGGTCACAGAGGATTGGTAAAAAAAGATCATCCAGTTAATAACAGATTAGTTTCAATCTTTGCACAAGATTAAACCCAAAAACTTAGTTTCGTACTAAAAAGTGTATTCACAAATGGATGCCATATTTGTTTCCATCCTCAATTTCAACAATTTCTACATAAAACTCAATAATAGCATGGGAATAGGTTTGTGCCTCTTGATCAAAATCATCATAGATTTTGGTAAACCCATGGACAAATAATTTTACATGGTCCTAGAGAAACCATCAAAGCCAGTGGAAAAGTCTGTGTACAATGAAGGCAATGGGGCTGGTGCCAAGGCTCAGGTCAAAGATGAGAGGTCAATTTACCTTAAATTTGCTGATTAGGTCATTGAGGTGACTCTATCCTCACTGTTGACTTGGTAATTGGTCATATGTTCCTGGACTGATTAGGTCCTGGGAGTCTCCATATACCTTCAGGAAAAACTACCATCATTTCCACTGAGACATCCAGTACTAGGATCCAAGGCAAAATTCAGGTCACAAAGCCATCCACAGCTTTCCTCCAAGTACAATTGCACATCTATTTGATGAGGTAAGGTCAGCCTCAAGATGAAAGACAAACTGCTGGGGGTGCCTGGTTGGCTCAGTCAGTTAAGCGTCTGAATCTTTGGCTCAGGTCATGGTCTCAGGGTTGTGAGATCGAGCCCTGTGCTGGGCTTATGCAGGGCATGGAGACTGCTTAAGATTCTCTCTCTCCCTCTCCCTGTTCCTCTCCCCCTGCTCTCTCTCTAAAAATAAGCAAATAAATAATAAGTTTTTAAAAGTTTCAAAAAGATAAACTGCTAACTTTTTAGATAGGGAATACCAATGGAAATGAATTTTGTCAGGTCTTTAAAGTTAGACTAAAAAATACATCATGATAGAGTCAAAATCCCAGTGTCAACAGAACAGAAGCTTCCTTCATGGTTGTGTGTGAAACTGGATGCTGCCCACTCTCCCACTTACTCCCTGCCTCCTCTGGAGCCACGCAAGAAGCTTTAGGAGACCCGAAGCACAGTCCTCTGAAAGCAAACCTGTCCTGAATTCCCTGGAGGATAGGGTCTCTGGTTATGGGCAGTAGTACCTGCTTAAGGTTCTAAGAGCAACCAAAGAGAACATGGGATGGCAGAGAAGGACATTAAAAGAGCTAACAGCTGAACTAGAAAAGAATAACTTCCCATGGCACGTTCAGAAATTATAAGGTACCCTCAGAATATGCAAACAGATAATGAATGTGTGTCAGTATTGTGTTGCTATAGACACATGCACAGACAGAAGGCAATTTACGTCCATAATCAACAGAACTCCAGAACAGACCTACAGTCTCAAAGACCAAAACTCAACTTACAAGGAATTCTTAAGGGTTCACTTCCTTAAACCAACCAAACAAAAACATTATATCCTCTTCAGTGATTTTGAATATTTCACTTCTGTGAACAAAAAATTTCTTTTTATCCAAAACATTTTCTTGGAGAAATGCCATGACCCTTTAAAGTGTATGCTATCAGTACCATTTTCCAAACAGCTAATTTCTAACAATAAAGTCCAATTTTCACTTCCCTGCTGAGTGTCATGTTTTTTCATATACTGAGAGTCAAGAGGCTCCTCTGCCCTTCAGACTGTAAGGCAATTCTTGGAGGAGGCATCCATACACATCCTTCCTCTAGTGTAATTCTTACTGGCAAAGTAGTGGTTCTGAATGTTGAATCTGTCGCCTTTTTTTACATAACAAAATTCACATGACTCCACATAAATATTGAAAGGCATGTAATAGAATGTGTTTATTTAATCTAAGAGCCTGCATGAATAGTATAGGGAGCAAGGGCATGCCTGAATTGTTGGTCCTAGGTTTAAAATTGGCTCTGAAGGTTAAGGATTTTCAGAACACTTTACAGGGGTACAGCAAGTCTTGGTAGTTGGGCTGATAAAATTTAGACACTGGCAGTGACTTCTGCACTGAGACAGGTGCAAACCAAAGGGCCATATCTGTTACTTTCATCTGTTTCAACCATGTGCAATGTTCAGCCAGGACTCTTAGTGAGTATAACCCGTTGAAATTTTGGAATTAGGTGAAAAGGTCATGCCTTAGGAAACTGGAAAATCTAACGGTACATGAGTCATTTGTACAGTCATGTGTAAAGCATTGCTCAAATATTGCATAGAGGTTGGCCACAAAATATTTTTCCTGTGACTTTACTAAGTTCATTTTATTTTTTAAGTTAAATTTAATTAATTAACATATAGTATATTATTAGTTCCAGAGGCAGAGTTCAGTGATTCATCTGGCTACAGAATATTTAGAAACCATGACCTCATGGACTCGTGCAGCTGTTCAATTTCATTTAGAGTAGTTATTTACTAAGAATCAGAGCCTACATCTCTCTATTACTGAAATGTTCTGTAATCACTACCCTTTGTAAATGTTAGTAGCATTATATCTGTATTTTGCCAAGACATTCTCTATTGTCTCACAGCCATGTTGATCTAAGTTTGCTCCTCATAATATATAAAAACACCTTTTCTTAAATCTGTAGTATCATTGGTTAAAGAAATAATTGAGTATATAAATGTATGCATACATACATACATACATATGTCAAGCAAGCAAGCAGAGAAAAGGTATAGATAGAACCTGGTAAGAGTGCTAATTTTTTGATGGGGAGGTCAGAGAAAGTCTCTCTGAAAAATTAACATGAGTGAAGTAAGATCCAGAAAACAGAACTGAGAAGGTGACTCACATGGATTCCTTGAGGGGGGAATGCTTCTGGCAGAGGAAAGAAAAAAAAAAAAAAGAAAATCCAGAGGGAGAAGCCCATTTGCCATGGACAGAGGTCAAAGACAACCATGTGGCTGGAGTAGAATGAAAAATAGAACACCTGATTGATTTCATGGGCTCTTATAGGTCACTTCAAGGACCTTGCCTTTTAGACTCAATAAACACATATTTTTACTCTAAAAATATCCAGATTAAACTGAAGCTCGTCCTATCCTTGGCACCTCTTGTCATTAATTTGTTAGGTGTTATTTTTCTAGTAGTGGGTGGAAGTTGAGCCATCTACTATTTCTCATATTATCTTTTTTATTGGCTATAGTCATGAGATTAGAGACCTATAGCAATTAATTAAAAGAAAATTAACCATGATTCTTACTGATTTAGTAAGGAATATTAGTACTCTTCACTAACTGATTCTTTGGAGGACTCTCACTAAGCAATTTCTTTATGCTCAGTCATGCACTAGAAGCTCAACTGTGAAGTCCAGGAGGATTGGGACACGATTGTTTCGTACTTTTTTTCTTCAAGATTAGCACAGCTTTTGGTATAGGTAGCCACTCAATAATATAGGCTGAGTGAACAAATTATTACTATGGGGCTACAATGAGGGACAGTATATACCTGGAGCCTAATTTTGTGGAATTTATAGTCAAGTGAAAGAGATTATTAAATAAGTGATTATATTGTTTAGTCATAAGTATGATGGAAGGATAGTTACATAGTGATCAGTAATTAATCACTGCAGAAATTTATAACAGGATGACTACTATCCAACAAAATAATAATAACAAAAGTCATTGAAATACTAACGGATGTTCTTAGAAGAAATTGAAAGGGAAAGATTCACAGTACAATTTGCAGATACTTAGTACTTGTTTAAAACATGATTAGGCAAATTGTTGAAAGGCACCTAACAAAATTAAGTCAACCTTATAAATGGTGCCAGGATGCTTATTGGATTTGTTTGGAAATTTCTCAAAAAATAATTTAAGACTTGGCCAATTTACTGCAAAGCTAATTCTATAACTATATCCACAAAAGAACAAATATATCGCCTCAGCATCTTCACTAAGAACAAGAGTAGGCACAAAAACTTTAACAGTAATTTCAAAGCAGATGTTGATTTCTCTCATATTCTTCTCATAGATAATTCATTAAAAGCTTGCAAATGTCAATTCACAAATCAAAGACACATTTGTATCTTTGGGTTCTCACATTTAAAAGAAGAAATGCATTCATGTTTATATAGGATATGTCATCTCAATTTATAATTACCTGTCAGCTTTAAGGACAAATGAATATTCAAGACACAGGAAGAATCATCATTACAACAGGACCCACAACTTCACTGTTCTGGAAGGCACTGAATAAGTTGTCTATCGACAACCCCTAGTATGGATCTAAATTACCTAAGGCTTTTCCTATAGACCATTAAAAAAGAAATAAAATCTAACCAACAGAATCTTGATTACAGGAAGTGATCTTTATAGTTTCCAAAGCAGCACTTGGCAAACTTTTTCTGCAAAGAGTCAGACTGTAAATATTTCAGCTGTGTAGGGCAAACATTCTCTGTTACAGCTACTCAAACTCTACCCAAGTAGAGTGAAAGCAGCCTATGCTAACAAATTAGTGTAGCTGATAAAACTTTATTTACAAAAGCAGACAGCAGACAAGGCTTGGATCTATGTTTCAGTTTGCAGACACTATTCTACAAGATACTAATATTAAATCTCAGGGGTGCTTACCACAAATAATTACAACCAGGTACATTCCAAATTCTTGAATGCTATGGTGTCCCAGGTGATATCAAGCCTGGTGAATAAATACTATTTATGTTAATTAATTAAAAGCCCAAATGAAAACATGTGAACTCAATGAACTTTGAAATTATTCCAAACTAGAAAAGTTGCTGGTATTCTGAAACAAATGGCCTCACTGAAGATATCACAAATGGTAGGAAGCCACTGCAGGACAGCCAATGATAACCGAGAGGATAGGTGCTCCATTAGGCAGATCTTTTGTCTTTGAAAACTGAGTTGCCAGGGACAATTACAATGAATGACAATTACAGCAAGATGTTGGAATACCTTATAACATACATGCTGTACGTTACAGGGAAAGTCTGTTCAGCACTCAAATAAGCAAGTAAACAAATGTACTGCCAGTAAGCCAAAATATTTATTTGCTTGCAAAATAGAAGTATGGTTTACCTCAGAACATATGAAGCATAGCCTTCTATACATATGTGGGTTAGTATCCTCACATTTCTTTTTTAAAAAGTCAATTTGCACTTTATATTTGACTATTTAAGATCCTGCATTTAACTGTGAATCTTAAATAGCCTCAATCTAAGTAGTTTCCAAGAAATATAATATCAAATTCCCAGAAGCTTGGCTTTCAAAACTCAGCAGAGAAAAATACTGAAGGACTGCCTGAAGGATATACTGCCTATTGATTATTCAGGATTCTTTAAAATCTATCTTTTCATTAAGGCAGATCAGCAGAGAAACAAACTTCTAATGTGCATTTTATTGTTCAACCCAACCCTCTCACCTGCTCACCATAGAATTTTTTACTGAATTATACTTGGCTATCATGTTATAAACATTAATTGATGATACTTGTATACCGTGCAGCTATGTGGTCTGGTTTGCTTGGGACAACCCTAGTTTATGCCTGTGGTCCTGGCACAATGACTACTAATGCCCTTCTAAGCACGATTTTTTCCCTAAATGATGGAGATTTCAACAGTTAACACATTTTCAATAGTCACAGGGAAAAGAAAACAAAACACCGTAACACTCTCTTATTTTCCCTAAACCAAGTGAGAAGAAGGAAGGATCAATGAACAGATGTTCACTGCTCTAGTATAGGTATAGCAAATGTGGGATGTTCAAGGAGGAAGACTAATGGCTTTCTACTTCTTGGTTACCAAGGAAGCCAGATCTTGACTTGTGCCATCACAAGAGGAGCAGTAAGGTTCAGTAGAAGGATGACAGCTGTATAGACCAGGCAGACGCCTACCTTATCCTGTTGCCCCCGGTTACTCTGTAGAGATGAGCAAAGGGATCTCACTTTTTAAGGATCAGCTCTCTTTGCAAGTAGCTAAGAATTTAGGGCCAGAATGTCTAAGAAAAAAATAGATTGCAATTCTTTTAAAATACGTCACTTCTGTTTAAGATATTCCCACTTGCACCTGAATTCAAATAGCTACATGATATTCAAGGTTTATCAGTTCACTATGTTTTTAAAATACACAAATTTCAACTAATTTGTGGGACAGCACAATGATTAAGTGGAGAGAACAACATTTGCTTTGGAGGACCTCATCCCCAAAATGTTATTGTCTAAATTCCCTCATTGTCTTCTGTAGTTTATATTTGTTATAGCTACTTGCCTACATTTTTATATTTTAAATCCTTGTTGGAACAAGGCAGCTTATAAATAAGTGAATAGAAAAATATAAATGAATAGTGAGAAGGCAGGATATTTCTCAGGCTTCCTCAAATCATGCTGAGATTTGCTAAAGATAGAATGGGACTTGTTCATCTAACAATTATTAAGTATTAGTACTATGCAATGAATTAGGGATGATAACACCGTATCAGCCTCAGAATTGTACATAATTTATTTTCCTTTCTTTCTCCAATAGTGGACTATAGTTATACAGTGAACGCCTCTCTGCTGCCCATTTCTTTTTATGAACACAGCACACATTTTCTCAAAGGACCAGCCTGAGGAATGTGAGGCAAGGGAGGATTTTGTCCTACCCATTGATTTATTTAAAACCCTTTGGCCTCTTATGCAACCTGTGTGAAGTATAATACTTTATCAAGAGAGCTAATCCAAACATAACTTCTTAAAGAATCATGGCTAAAAAGGAAAATGGGATAGTAGTGTTGTGGGTTAAACTGTGTTCCCCAAAATGATAAGTTGAAATCCTAACACCCAGTTGCTATAAATATAGCCCCATCTTGGAATAGACTCTTTGCAGATGTGAATAGGCAGGAAGAGGCTGCCTGGGTTATGGTAAGCTCTAAATCCAGTGACTGTTATCCTTTTAAGACAACCATGTGAATTCATAGAGACACACAGAGACAGAAGGTAGAAGGCAATGGGAGCAAGAGTTGGAGTGATCCAAACCTGTGTATGTCCTTACAGCTGGACACTGTCCTATTAAAGATGTCATCAGACCCCCCGGTTGAAAAAATTTTCATATACAGTACATTCCACTTTCACCCTGCATCTGCTGAAATTATACTTCCGGTTCATTCAAACCCAAACCCTAAGTGAAGAACTAGTGGATACTTAATCAATGTCATGGTTATCATTAAATGAACATATTCTATATGTTAGGTACAATGCCAAGTATATGTGAGGTACAATGCCAATGCATATAGAATCACATTAACCTTACCTATCGACACATAGAAAGCATTCAATCATGTCTGTTCAATAAATAAATAAATATGAATAATACATCAATGTGCCATTAAACTAAATTTAATAAAGGCCTCAAGTTATAAAGTATTTGAAAATTTCTATTTACAATAAAGGAAAAGAGCCATTTCGTGCATGAATGTGACGATTGAGAAACTATGTTTTAGAATTAGGCTTCTGTAAACTTCTCTTCAATTATACTAATATATATATTTTAACCAGAATACCAGAAATCATATTCTTATTGTTTATGTTGTTTTGTTGTTGTTTTAGTCTCTGGCCTATAGCTCAAAGCTCGTCCCACATGATCTCACACCTAGGGCTCTCCTCAGGTGAAGGTAGTGCTCTGAAAGCCAAGGAGACTAACATTCTTCTTTGGAGGTCTTGCTGCTCACATTGAGGCCTTGGAAACTTACGATCCTCTCCTCCCACTGAGATTTGCTTGCTTGTTTGCTCATAAATAGCAAGAGTAAAAAACCCTTTCTCTATAGATCAATGATTATGAGCATAACCCCTGGTGTCAGACAGCCTGGGCTTTCCATTCACACCACTTAAAATCCGTGTGAACTTGGCAACTTATTTCCACTCCCTGAGCCTTTTCTTCATCTGTGTAATGAACTTAAAATAGTGCCTAACTCAAAGTTTTATTCTAATAGTAAAATTTAGAAACAGAAGCTCACAGTGCAATGCCTGGTAGATTGTGAGCATTTAATAACTACTAGATTAAAGCCCAGTGATAATCAAACTGTACCCTGCTTTTCCCTTTTTCCCTTTCTACCATATACCACTCCCCCACACCCTTCCCCTATTACCTTATACAAACATACTCTGAAACATGCTGGTATTTGAGAATCCTGCACGCCCATGAAGGGTGTAGACATGGAGGATGCCCAAGGCACTAGAAGTTGTGTGCAGATATAGTAGCCCAACATCTGTCTCTTATCATGTCTGTATCCCAGCAGATTCCTTGCAGTTATAGGATTTCTCTGTGTCTGTAGTGGTGATGGTATAAGGGGGGAGAATCGTGGGCAGAGAGAGTCTCAGAATTCAAGGACAGAACATTCAAACAAGAAGAGATATTTTAGGTCAAGACATCTACTTAATAAAGACATGAGGCCACAGAAATGGCATGCCTGACTCAAGTCTGAATTCACTAAAATCCTTGGCTTCTGCCTCTCTCTGTGAACCCTGTTTCTGTCCCACCCTATCTCCCTAGAAACTTTAATAATGCCAATCAGAAAGTAGCAGAGAAGAAATCACTAACCAGGGGAACCACTTTGCAAGAAGAGGATGATTCTAGGTCATTAACTGATTAAATGAAGCAAATTCCAATGGAGCATTTCCTTTTCTCTCTGCCACTCCTTGGAGGAAAATTTGAGGCAGAAGAAATAAAACTACTAGTCAACTAAATGTTAAATATTCAAATAATCTATCTTAAATAGATGATTTTAGTATTTTAAGTAAGAAAGAGCAGGGGTGTTTTAAAATGAAGATCTAGTTTCCCTTTAATTTTAGCTTTTGATTAGCTAAACTATAACATTATTCTACTTATATAAATTTAAATTCATTTAGCTCAGTCAGAGAAATGTCCCAAGAGCTTTCCATAGTATGGGGAAGGAGTGATCTCATAAGGAAGGGGATTTCTCATGCCTAAGGATCCTCGGAGGCATTTGGTGATAAGGGAGGTGAGGATGTTGTATCATGTCTTCACTTAACATATGTATATTGAGTGGGCTGTGCCAGGTACCATATCAGCTACCAAGTATATGAAAATAAGACTTGGATCTTGTTCTCAAGAAGCCTATAGTCTAGTAGAAGACCTTAACTTTTTAATTATTAGAATAAGTGGCAATAAATGTAAAGCTATAGGTAAGCGCTATATACTATATTAATCTTAAAAGTGCTCCCTAAATCACACTGGAGCTAAAAAGAAAGATATCACTGAGAAACTGACTCTTGATGGACACATTGATTGGGAAGGAGAAACTCTTTGAATTAAAGATTAATAGGGGTTTAGAAGCTTTGATTTTAAGTTACCAGATAGTTGGTAAAATCTGATCCAGCTTCACCTCACTTTCCACTTAACAGGTATTAAAATCATACAAATAATTACAGACTAGGAATACTCATTAAAAGCTGTAAGGTTCTATGGGGGAATTTTCATTAGTCAAGTCTCAGATGCAGTCTTACGGCCAAATATGTAGAGAATACTGGGAGAAGGTAGATTTATTTATTTATTTTTTTTACATCACCTGTCTGCTCCTATCCCAGTGACAAGATCTCTGTTCATAGAAGAAAGGTGGGAACACTGGATATGTTTGTGGCCCTGAGTAGATCTTTCTTAATAGTGCTGACTTTCCTTTTATCTTCTGCTCAGGTCCTGATCTTAGTAATTAGCAAATTAAGCAAGCTATGTATATAAGTTCACCTTTCCTCTTTATGGGTTTGGGAAAATAATAGTCTAACTACCTGACACTTAAATGAGATATTTATTATTTTTAATGTAAAGGACACTTGTTTCATTAGAAATACCATAAATCTTAGCAAAGATAGAACTTGAGCTGCAGTGAGTTCCACAAAGTCATGGTCTCACAGAGCACCCCCTACCCTTACCATTGCCTCACATTTAGAGGTCTAAATTTAATCTCCAGGATTCCATTAGGAAAGGGAACTCAGGGGCTAGGGCTCTGATGGGGAACCAGGATTTGGAATTTTAGCCTGCTTCCAGAGACCACAACCAATTCCTTAGTTGAGATCAGTTTAGCAGTTTTATGCAGTTATCCAAAATTTATTGAACCTATAGTGCATGCCAGGCACTATTCTATGTACTAGAATATACCAGTAAATAAAACAACTAGAACTGCCTGCACACTGTGACTGTTTTTGTGGAACTAGAAAACTGTCCATCAGATTGTCATTAGACTTACTTATCAGCCCAATTCCTTGTCAGTTCTATTGTTCCTCAAAAACAATAGTAAATTCAACTCCTGTTTCATGTTCAGGAAATAGGAAAGCTTTGAAATTGGTCATTTCCACTTCAACAGTGACTGGTGTAACAAATGGAGAAGAGCGGAAGTTAAGATAATCAGGAGATGTAGTGTTTAAGTACAGCACATTCTTGAATTTAGAATTGGGATCCAAATTTATGCCACACACACTGTGAATTTGTGTGATGACAATTACTGAAATGGGTCCAGGTTTATTAAGTTTTACAAGCTTCTGGCAAAAATAAAACTTCAGATTTCACCCATTATACAGAACCCACTATGACTAGTGGGTTCATATGACAGCATGAACAAACCTCCCATAAGCAAATATTTCAAGGGTAATCTCACACCAAAATTTACAAACAAAAATTAACAAACAAATGTTGAAGTGATCCTACCTAATGGACAGCCTATTGGCACAACAACAAAAAATTAGTATTGGAGAGCTTGATGTAATGGGGTGATCTAAAAAAAGGTCTAAAACAAGTATGTTAAAATGAAATAAAGATTGAAAATAAAGAAAATAAATCACAGTGAAAGAACGGGGGCTATGATTAATCAGCTGAAATTTAAACTATAGAGAATGAGTTAAATAGCAAATCTGACACTGCTAAAGAGAGATTTGTAAATGGAAAGATAAATATGAGGAAATCATTTGAAGTTCAGTAAAGAGATAAAAAGAACTAAAACAGCAGATCTCAAAGTGTGGTCTCTGGATCAGAAGTATCAGCATCACCTGAAAAATTGTTAGAAATAAAATTTTTGAGCCCTATCCTACATTTATGGAATCAGAGATTCTGGGGGTATAAGCCAGGAATCTATCTTTTAATAAATTTTCCAGGTACTTCAGATATTTACTATATTTGAGAATATCTGAATTAGAGAAGATGAAAAATAGATTTGGAGATATGGAGACATAGAAGTTTAACATACCTTAAATATTCTAGGGGAAAGGAGTAGGATAAATAAAAAAGATGCACTATTATAAACAAAAGTGACTGAGAGTATCACCAAACTGGAAAAGAGAAAGAGCTTTAAGATTGACAAAGAAATGATCCATTAACATAATAAATGTCAGCAAATCCAAGTTACACATTGTGGTAAAATTGCAGAATATCCAAGACAAGCTATTATCTTAAGAGCAACCAGTGAGATTGACTTTCAAAATGGCAGTATGAGAACTCTTTTCCAGTCAAGCAAACAAATATTTAATGAAAAATTTAGAAATTAACCATCTAAAGGCTTTAGAAATTGTCCTAAGTGTATATAGCAAATGGACAACCATTTATTCAAGACAATTTTCTACATCTAGGTAAAAGCAGCAAGAATCTGTGGCATTTAAACCATGACTCAATATCATTTCCTATCCTGTTTTCCTCCACCCCCAGCTCAATGTGATGGAAGCTCTACTTCAGGCATTTGAAGCAAAGCAGATAGGTCTTTCTGTCTACTAGCTCTCAGTCTAGGGCTACAGGAGGACCCAGGAGTGCACCCACATCCCACCCCCAACTCTGAACTGCAGAAACCCTATTCTGGGAACTGTTGCCAAAAAATGCTGGTCTCTTCCTTCACCTAGTCACACTCATGTGGCTGAAGTTCTATTTCAAGCACAACGGACCATGGAAGCCTGATCCCAAGCACCCCTGCCCACCTAACTTGTAGGGCAGAGGTTCCATGCCAAAAGGGGAAAGTCCAGAAGTCCAGGGGCTACCTTCCTGCCCAGAGCCCCACTTGCTGAACAGGGAGTCACTCTAGGAGAAGTGGGCAATTGTCTTCCACCCGCAGCCCAGACGCAGTGTGGCACAGTGGTTCTGTCTACTAGGAGAAGCAGACAGTAAGCACAGAATTCACAACTTTTCCTAATTAAGTTCCACTTAATTTGAAAGAGATTATAGGCATTTTTTAACACAACAGAGATCACCAAATGAGCAATTAAGGATTGGTAGCTCTCTGACCCTAATCACAAAAAATCAAAACTGTAAACAGGAAAGAATTTTAACTGAGAGAACCAGTGAAAGAGACAATTAAGCAGAGCCTTCAGGGGGTCAGAACAACCACAAAGACTGGTAAAGGGGCCTTACTTTAATTGGATCAGACTGTGGAACAATTTATGCCTCAGGATAGTGTTGCAAAAAAATACAGCCATCAGCTAGCAATTAGTGAAAGCAAATGGGTATGATATTATTAGAGGCTGACCATTTCAGGTGCTCAGGGGGACTGTACGTGCCCAAGGCTGCATACTCTCAGAAGAAACATTAGAGACTTCACACTATTGGAAAAATCAAATACACTAAACTAGTCAAATTATCAAGCAACTAAACATGCAAACAGTAAGTCCCAAAAGGTAGAGGAAATAACGATCCAGAGTTGCTGGAATATATTACTTAAAATATCCAGTTTTCAAGGAAAAATCATGAATCATGCAAGGAAACAGTAAAGTGCAACTCATTAACAGGAATAAAAGCAAGCCTGTGAGGCCAAAAATCTCAGATATAACAACAACTAAAAAGAGTTGAAAGCATCAGAGAAAATCTACCTTCAAATTAATAAAAGCCAATACATTATCCTGTAATTCAGAAATTCTGAGAAGCTCAGTGAAATTTCTCTTGCTTTCAGGTCTCCCAAACAAATATATTTCTCAAATGTTTCAAAAAATTCCTCATTTCCAAAAATCCCAAAGAAATAAAAATATTTGCAATAGCTGAGGGATAAGTTATTTTCTCCTAGAACCTGTGAAGCCTTATCTTGTTTTTTAGTCGAACTCTGAACATGATCCTCAACAGCATCTTGGGACAATGGGGTCTCTGACCATGTTCATTGACAATGATCTGATTAGACCTACCACTCTTGGCCTGTTGTCACTGGTATTAAGTTTTTCCTTGTACAGTGCCAAAATCAACTACCTCATCACTTTTCCACATAGTTCTGAATGTGTCCTCCAGAACAATGTAGAATAAATTGATACAGCCTTCACTTCTGAGCTCTTACTGTACTTGCTCTTCACCTTGCACAGGACATATCTTATGTTGTGCAATTTTGAACATCTCCTTGCAATGTTTCGCCCATACCATTCATCCAGATTTGGTCATGCTGCTACATCCTATCTGTGGTGACATGGCACAACTTGTGAAACCAAGTGGTTCTTTGAGGGTTTTCACATAGAACCACCAAGTAACAAACATTGTAAGTATCTAATTCAAGGTATTTTCTCACTTCTTTACTTTTCCTGCCATGTGCACTTCTCTGGCTACCATATTCTGAAATATTCATGACTTCCTCTCTCTAGGCATCATGTGGGATTCCCTGCAAAAGCAGGTGGGATCAGAGAAGAAGCTTGGTGCCAAAAGTTTGCAGAGTAAAGACAATTTTCTCAGCCATTTCACAACGACCTGAGTTATTGCTGTGGTTTACCAATCTTTACTTTGTGTTTCAGTATGAGTTACTACGAGTCTGGCTTTCTGCAAGGTAGCGATATGTTTTCAATTGCTAGTTATTTTCCAGGAATGTCGTTTCTTGTCATGTATTCAATTAGTCATTTTAAAAAACACATTTATCGCTATAAAGCAAGACTAGGATTAATGCTGACCTATTTCTTTTCCCTGGATTAGTGAATTTTTTTCTCCTATTTGTGCCTTAGCACATGAACCCTATGTTCTTTTATTAAGGAAAAAAGAAAAATGTTTACAAAAACGTTTATTGGCCTACTTCACAGTGTTTTGCTCACTGTCATTTATTCCAAAGATTCTATCTGTGCTCTGACCAACACTGTTCATATCTGAAATGGTCATATTACTTAATGACACATTTTCTACTCCATTTGGGATCTCCTTGTTCTAAACACTACCACATATTTAAAAACTTGTTTTATTTATGAATTTGTATGGTGTTGGAACTCAGATTTAGAAGTGGTATTCTCAAACAATGGTATTTTCAACCAAATTATAGTTTATGGTCAAAAAGTCAAAGTTACTTCCCAAACTGGTGCTTTAAGATGGCTTTAAGATATGGAGAACAGGATGCATATTGTGTTTAGGGTAGACTACTATTTCCTGTGGAATCAATTTCTTTCTTTCCTCTTGTGAGGAACAAAATCGAACAGTCTCCTAGATGGCAGATTGGCCCATGTGTGGTATGGTGCTGTTACTAAAATAAAAACTGCTTGATCCTATACTAACTATATCCTATCCCCTTTCACCTATGTGCAGTGGCTGAGACCTAACAGCTTCTTCAGTGAACATCAAATCCTGCCCAGAGGAAGATTTGCATTGCTCCTCCTGTATATACAGATTCCCTACCCATGCACATCTGCTGGGGTATCATGCCTTACAAAGATGACAACTCCTACTGAACACCAAGTGAGTGGTTTTGAGACATTTTTGCATACAGAATCCTTGTTCTGGATTAAAGACAAAGGGATAGAATCTCATGAGATGCCCCGACAAGGAAAATCAGATTCTAACAACAACCACTGATATTTGTAAATATACAGATATAATATATATATATATATATATATATATAATATATCTGTATGAATGGATATTGATAGATATCATCTCATTTTAATTTCAACACTATCATGTGGGGGAAAATAGTAGACCTTTTTAGTTACCACCTTAGCTTCCACCTAGTTATTTACCCTTTGCAGAAGTTTCACTTTCTGTTAGATAAATTATGTGAATCCCAAGAAGCTGCTTCCTTTCCTAGATCTAGGGTAAAACCCATGAATCAATCAAAGCCAGTCAGCATATATAACTTCTGGGGTCATAGTGATTGGTACCAGCATGGACATAAAAACCCATGCTGACATTTTCTAAGCATCCCAGGATGAAAATATTGCCTCTTTCATACCACATGTAAATGATAAAATATCTGGCTCTGGAAGCCAGTGAAACCCATCTTGAGACTATGAAGAAAATCTACCACAGGGTGAAGAAGGTATTTTGGAAGCCAAGAAGAATAATGGAGAGAAAGCAAATCTTTGGAATATGGTAAAAGAAAAAAAATGCAATGTTGAAGACACACATGAAACTAATCCTTCTTCTGGATGTTTTACTTGTCCAAATCAGTAAAACCTCTTGGCCCAATCAGTTTTAATTTGGTAACTGAAAGCTGTATGATGGAGAGATCTTTGATGAACTGCCCTAAAAACGGAGCCTGAAGCAAGGACTTCCTACAGGAAGTCTATTTAAGATAAAATTCTAAATAGGATGATAAGAGAGAGATAGTAGAGAGAGAAAGGCAAGGAAGGATAAAAGCGAGTAAAGGAAGTATAGTCAAGTTCATCACTGCTTGGGCAATTGGGGTTAAAATCCTGGGAATCCTGAGGGATCAATGTAAAATGTGCCTCAGTGTGGTTCCTCTGAAGGACAGGAGACTGCACATTTATCCACCAACACCCACATCCCACTGATGGAGAGTAAGTGTAACACCCCTTCACTTCCAGGTTACACTTGAGGCCAGGTTGGATGGCTTCCAGTGGCAGGAAAGCCTTGGGGTGGAAAAGTGAAGAGACTTTGCAGAGACTTCAGGTTATGTATCATCTGGTGCACTGAGCTGTCCACAACAGCAATACTGACATCAGAAGTGGATTGAAGGGATGGATTTTAAGCAAAGAAAGGAAGGAGGAGAGAAGGAAAGAAAGAGCACATACTGTAGTAGATAGATCAGGAATTACTACCATTTTATTTTTGTATCAGTCTTTTTTAGAGAGATTATAGTATCTCTCCAAAGTCAAAGAATAAGCAGGGATTGTGACACAGTACTGAAAACTGATATTTATTGAAATTTTACTTCAAACAAGACTGTGTGTTATGTTTTTTTCATGTATTATCTCATTTCATATTTAAAATAGTTTCTTGAGGAAAGGGAACCCTTACGCATTGTTGGTAAGGATATGAATTGGCACAAAACTATGGAAAATAGTATGGAGGTAAGTTCCTCAAAAAACTAAAAAGAGAACTACCATACAATCCAGCAGTCCCACTACTAATTACCCAAAGAAAACAAAAACACTCATTCAAAAAGATATATACCTGCCTATGCTTATTGCAGCATTATTTATAATAGCCAAGATATGGAAGCAACCTAGATATCCATCAACTGATAAATGGATTAAGAAGATGTGGTACACACACACACACAGACACACACACACACACACAGAAGAAACTTATGCAACCATAAAAAGAATGAAATCTTGCCATTTGTGATGACATGGTATTATGCTAAATGAAATAAGTCAGAGGAATACAAATACCATATGATTTCTCTTATATGTGGAATCTAAAAACCAAACAGACATAAATACAGAGAAAAAAACGTGTTTGCCAGACAGGAGGTGGGTAGCGGGACAGGTGAAATAGATGAATGGAATTAAGAGGTACAAGCTTCCAGTTATAAAATAAACAAGTTGTGGAGATGAAAAGGATAACACAAGGAATGTAGTCAACAAAATTGTATTAATGTAGGGTAACAGATGGTGACTGCACTTATCCTAGTGAGCACTGAATAATGCATAAAGTTATGGAATCGATATCACTTTTACACCTGAAACTAACATAACATTGTATGTCAACTATAGTTCAATAATTAAATTTTAACAGTTAGACATCCCTAAAATGAATGAATGAATGAGATAGTTATAACATCCAATATATAGAAAAAGAAATTTGCATAGAGAAAATTGTACAATATACTCCAAGCCACATGTTGAACATGCCAGAAGTCGATCTCAAATTCAGATCTCCCTGACTCCACTACCCATGCAACCCTGCCTTATACTCAGCCACAATACATAAGGGAAGGAAGAGACAACAAAATACTCTCACTATTGAAAGAAATATTTATGTGAATTTTCTGGATTTCCTTGGCAAATTTAAAATATTATTTAATTTTAAACGAAAGACATCCTAATTTCTCAAAGGTTCACTTTACTCTTTGATAACATGAAAAACTCAGACTGTGTTATCTCTTAGGACCCTCATAAATCTTAGATTATATAATTGACATAAGCATTTAAAAATTCAGTATAAGTGAGCTTTAAACTATTGTCTACATGTAAGTACACCTGAGAATATATTTAATAAATAAAATTCAATGTGCTTTTGGGTTTTCTGGGGCCTGAGGGAAAACCAAGTGTTAATTGTGGAACCATCAGATATATAGATTAATAGCATTCAGCCTTTCAAGGATATTGGAATACCTGATTTAGGTCAGACACTATGTAGTCATTAAAAGTAAATGGGGATGAAAAGATGTCCAAGAGTTGATGGCAACAAATTGCATGCCGTCAGAGTTTTTCTTCTGGAGTGGGATGAGGGTAGTATAGATTGAGATAGGAAAGAAAAATAAATCATCTAATTCTAACCTGTGTCTCAATTTTTCCCAAATCTTGAAGCTGATTAGGGACTTGTCTAGAGATCAACAATTTTACATGAGCCTGTACATGTGCATACACACTTGTCATGTGACAATTTCCCAATATGGTACTCCCTAAGGAGGCAGCGTAGCCTGGTGGAAAGAGCAGTGATTTGGAAATCAGGGAGATTTTGGAGTAAACTTCAGCTGAGCCATTTTTTTTAAAGATTTTATTTATTTATTTATTTGAGAGAGAAAGAGGGAAACAGCATGAGAGGGGAGAGGGTCAGAGGGAGAAGCAGGCTCCCGCTGAGCCAGGAGCCCGATGTGGGATTCGATCCCAGGACTCCGGGATCATGACCTGAGCCAAAGGCAGTCACTTAACCAAATGAGCCACCCAGGCGCCCTCAGCTGAGCCATTTTTTAACAAGATGCTACCTCTCTGAGCTTGACTGTTCCATCTTTTGAGTGATTTGTGAAACTGCAAATTTGTCAGCTATGGTTGATTTATATACAGTGCCTGATGTAGGAAAGAGGAATAATAACAACAGAAACAACAGCAACTACTGTTTATTGAGTGAGCATTTTAGCAATCATTTAAAATAGGGGTTTTGAGGGACACTTGGGTGGCTTAGTGGGTTAAGTGGCCAACTCTTGATTTTGGCTCAGATCATGGTCTCAAGGGTCATGGGATTGAGCCCCATATCAGGCTTCCTGTTGGGCATGGATCCTGCTTAAGATTCTCTCTCTCCCTCGCCCCAACCCCACTCAAGCATGTGCTATCAATAAATAAATAAAAATGGGGTTTTGAAAAACTGCTTCCATGAAAAATATAATTTCTTCAGCCTAAATCACAAAGTGAATTATAGTTTTTAAAACGTTTTGAATGTCACAAATGATTGTACATAATTAACTACCACTGACAATTAAAAAAAAATCTAATGTGTGATTCTCCCTGAGACTCTAAAAGTTAATTTAAAAAATACTGGTATTCAAACTAAGTTTTTAAGTGTAGGAATTGTTTTTCTATTTTAGCAGCCCTCTTCTTTGCTTTAATAACATAAACATTTAAAAGTAAAGGACTTAGAAAGCTTATTCTTCTGAGCTAATAATCCCTTAGATCAAAGACTAGAGCAGGAAATTTTGGAAAGTCGTACGTACGGAAGCAAAGGCATCCATATGTCTCTATCATTTTACTTTACACAGTGTTAATTCAACATTTCAATCAGCTATTTCACATACCAAGAAAATGTTTTTAAACATAAGTTGGCCCCATCATCCACATTAATATTTAATGATTAGTTATCAGAATTCAAGTAGTTATATAGGATAGAAATTTGTCCAAGAAATGGATTTAATTTTATTTAAATTCAATTAGCCAACGTATAGTACATCATTAGTTTTTGATATAATGTTCAATTATTCATTAGTTGTGTATAACACTCAGTGCTCATCACATCATGTGCCCTCCTTAATGCGCATCACCCAGTTACCCCATCCCCCCACCCAGCTCCCTTTCCACCACCCTCAATTTGTTTCGAGGATTCAAGAGTCTCATATAGTTTGACTCCCTCTGATTTCTTCCCTGTTCCCCACCCTTCCCCTATTGTCCTCTGCACTATTCCTTATGTTCCACATATGAGTGAAACCATATAATTGTCTTTCTCTGATTGACTTACTTCACTTAGCATAATTCCCTCCAGTTCCATCCATGTCAATGGATTTAATTTAATCTGTCCCTTTCACATTGGTGAGGATCTTCAGATACAGTTACATGATTTGTCTCTCTGTAATTCTTCATATATTATGTTGTGCCATTTTTGTCGTATTGTCTTTTGTTAATATTTGTATTAAAATCTAATTTTCTTAGGTGCTGACATCTTTCCTCCCCAGTAAGATTATAAGATTATCGGTAAAAAGTGACCTGTCTTAATGCCGTTCCTCTTGTAGCCCCTGAGGTCACATAGCACGTATTCTTCCTGCAGAGCAAGAGCACAGGGTATAATGTATTTAGTGTTTGGCTGATTAGTTCACTCATCTCAGCAACACATCTCCATTTCTTCAAGCTGATTTGTTTCTGCTCTGTAACCCCTGTTCTCCAATTTGACCTCTCCATCACGGTCCCTGTTTTATCAAATTTCCTCCTCATTTTAAATCAAATCAAGTCCTTCTGCTTACTTTCCACTTACATTACCACCCACAAATGTCTATCAGGTACACTCATATCCAGGTTATTTATGCTGGGGCCGTAATGCATTTCACAACACCGTTATGCATCAAAGAGGCTTCCCAGAGCAAACCTCTTTCCCATTTTATTACATCCACTCAATTTTGCAAGACTATAACTCCTCCCAGTTGTCATTTCCACAATAGGGCCTTTCACAATAGGAGGCCACTGAAGGTCTGAAGATTTTACAAGATCCTCTCTAAGGCCATTTTTCAGTTAATCAGTTTATTTTTACTTTTAGTCCGTGGTAATCACCACCCACTCCACATTATTTGGCATTTGAGAATTTCTGTGGTCTCCTCCTTTAATTTACGTTCAGTTAATTTCAGACATAAGTTTCTCATGGACATTTTAAACACCTGCTCCATGTACCAAAAAAAAAAAAAGTTTTGAAACATAAGTCCTCATCACCCACATTAAGAAAATGTAGGATCTGTCACTGACTTATCTGTACCTAAATAATGGGCAAAAAAAAGAAGGTAGATTGTAACTGACCTGTTACATTACATTACCTGTTCTATGACACTCACCTGTCCTAGGGACAACAGTTACAGTGTAACTTTCAGCTAATCCTTGCTTCCCATTAGATGTTTCCTTTCATATACAGAAGGGAAAGGGGGAAGAGCTAGAAGCCCTCTGACAGCTTCATTTGTAAGCACTAGCCCCTGTCTGCCTTCTCAGTTGCATGACATAGAAAATACATTGTTTTGACCACTGAAAGTCTGTTTATTTCATAATTATTCAATGGTAAGACAAGAGACAATAAAATTCTGCCTAGAAGACCCAGACCATAGAGCAATGACATGGTTATTGGTAGGTACTCTAATTTTTGAGAGTTTAATTTCAAATTATCTCAAGCCAAGGGTTAGGGTCTCCCTCTGTCCTGAGACAGGTACACAAGGGGCAGTGAAAACTAATAGGGATGACTTGTTCCTAAAATCCAGCTGCCAGAGCCACATCCTTGCACTATACTATAGCCGATGAACAAGAGATCTCCCAGGGCAAAAACCAAACTTAAATAGGGACTGAGTATCTGTTTTCATGCTCTTGACAGAGTCAGGTATCCGTGGCTGAAAAGTAAATAAAGATTTTCTTTAAAATAATCTATTTTCAAATCTAAAATGTGGAACATAAACTCTAGAAATATAAAAATCCATATGGAGTAATCAAGATAAACTATTTAAAGTTATCTTTGTCCTGGCAAATTTGGGATATGTAGTCACTGCAGTCAAAGTGGACAAGCCCCTTCTCTTTCCATAAACAACCCTCACTGGAATGTACCTGTGGACTTCCTAAGAAGCAGCCTGGAATAGAGAGACTTCGGGACTAATCAAATTTGGTAGGGACAATCGGCTTTCCTGTGCATATCTGGGAACAAAAATCAGATCTAAATGGACTGATGCAGAATTAAAGACTTTATACATTAACAATATAAAGAATGACACTTTGTTGCTGATCTATGTGACACATTTAACCATGCTGTTTTTCTAAACTGCATTAGGTGGATTTACTTGGCTTTTGGGGAAGGCTTTTAACAATGGAGGCTGGTTGGGGAAGATTTCTATTTTGATGCATCTTTATTAAAAAGGCTTGAATTTAGACATATCTAGAGAGTGCCACCTTGTGGACAAAAGTCAGTAGAGGTAGGTGGAAAAAAGCTCACACAATAGGACATGTCAAGCTTACTACTTGTACCTGATTGCTGTTTTATATTAACCTTGACAATCCACATATTTCTTCAGTCACACACAGAGATTATGATCCAAGAGAAAGTGGTTCAGATTGCCCTAAAGATTATAGGTAAACCACTCCCCTCACCCTGTTTTATTATGTGGTTATTACGTAAGAAAAAATATAGTGCATTACATTAAAAAGGAATCACAGGCGTACATGTATTTATACAAAATATACACCAATTTATACAAATTGGTGGCGTTGTTAAACACAGAAACAAAAGCCAACAGAAACAAAGTCAACAAACCTTACTTAAGATTGAAGTACTAAATTTACCTTTACCTTCTCATTTTGGTTAGTCAAAACAACCTCAATCCCATATAATTATTAATTCGCAAGCACTTGGGGTCTAACACAGAATAAACATTGCATTCTTTTTATTAAATAATGTTGTTATAAAGGAAAGAAAATACAGTACTGCAGTGGGTTTCCATTGGCGGTAACTTCTCATTCAATACATCATGTTAACATTATGCAGCTTTAATGCTAAAAACAAACACATCTCAATTCTGGGGATAACCGATTTGATTTGGATTTTTATAATCCGCAAACACTATACCGTCTTTGATTCTGGAATGATAAACGGAAAAGACATCAAATAAAACCAAATCCTTCCAAAGAAATATTAGGATTATTGTGTATATCTGTAGCTATTTATATATTTTTTAATATCTCAAGTCACCTCTGAATATCTGACCGCTTTGAGCTCTTCAAAACAAAGCATTTGGATACAAGGACTTCTTAGTAATTATTATAAAGAAATCAGTTCCTTCCTCATTTACCAACTATTTTATGGATTCTGATTGAAAAGATACTAGGTAAGTCAGCTGAATTCAATTATAACCTCAGACAAAAACATCTGGAGATGTATCAGGCTGATTTATCCCATTAAAAAAACTGCTTACTGGATAAAGGAGTAGGGTGTGGAGCAAGATGGCGGAGGACTAGGAGACCTGGATTTCGTCTGGTCTCAGGAATTCAGCTGAATAGGGATCAAACCATTCTGAACACCTTCGAACTAAACAGGAGATCGAAGAGGAGAGTAGCAACAACTCTCTGAACAGAGAAGCGACCACTTACTGGAAGGTAGGATGTGTGGAGAAGTGAATCCGAGATGATATTCGGGAGGATAGAAGGTGGGGGACGGGGCCTCTGTCGGCCGCTTCTGGCAAGTGCTAGAGCCGCGGAGCACAAAATTGGAACTTTTAGAAGTTGGCTCTGCTGAGGGACGTCGCTCCAGTGGCTAAGCGGGGGGTGGAACCCTCGCAGGACAGTGTGGTCTCAGGACCCTCGGGGTCACAGAAAGACCGGGGGTGCCTGAATGCAGCACAGCTCCCAGGTATCGGGGCGGGGAAGCCGGCTGCAGAGACGGAGCCGAGGCACGGGCTCTCAGCTCGGGGTGGCCATAAACTGTTATCCGCGGCCCATTCGGGCCACCACTCCTCCAGCAGGGACCCAACAAGCGGCAGAGCCGGGGAGACTCCCCTCTCTCCCCTGGGAGGAACGGCGCGGAAGCGCACCGCAGGGATCTGCTGGGTTTGGAGACTCCACACAGGGTCGGGTGCCAGAGATAGAAACGCTCGGTCACAGGCTGGGTGAGCACGGAGTGCGGCCGGAGACCAAAGAGATGGGAGTGACTGACTGCTTTTTCTGGGGGCGCACTGAGGAGCAGGGCCCCGAGTTCTCAGCTCCTCCGAGTGGAGATTGGGAGGCCACCATTTTCACCCTGGTCCTCCAAAGCTGTACCAGAGCTTCAGGGAACAAAAGCTCCTGAGAGCAAACCCGAGCAGCTTGCTTAGCCCAGACTCACAATGGTGGGGCAATTCAGCCTCCTGCAAAGACATTTGGGAACCACAGCAACAAGCCCCTCCCCCAGAAGATCAGCACGAACAGCCAGCAAGCCAAGACCAAGTTTACCGATCAAGGAGAATGGGAGAAATCCAGCGCTAGGGGAATACTGCATATAGAATTCATGGCTTTTTTTTATCATGATTCATTAGTTTTCCAAAGTTAATTTTTTTAAACTTTTTTTTTAATTTTTCTTTTTCCCTTTTCCAAACAACATCTTATCAATCCCTTTTTTAAAAAAACATTTTTTATTTTTCATTTTTAGAGTCATATTTTATCCCTTCATAGTAATTACCCTTATTTTTGGCATATATATATATAAGTTGTTCTCTTTTTAAAATTTTGGGATACAGTTTCTTCTAACGATCAAAATATACCCTAAATCACTAGTGTATGGCTTTGTACTAGTCTCCTCCCTAATCACCTTCTCTCCCTTTTTTTAATCTTCTTCTTTCTTTTTTCAAACAACTTCTTATCGTATCAATTCCTTTTACAAAATCTTTTATAATTTTCATCTTTACGGTCATCTTCCATCCCTTCATTGTATCAACCCTTATTTTGTACATATATAAGTCATTCTTCCTTTAAAATTTTAGAAGGCACTTTTTTCTAACAGACGAAAAACGCCCAAAATCTAGTGTGTGGCACTGATCTATGCACTAGCCTGATCATATTTGACCATATTCGGGTTTTTTTGTATTGTTCTGTTTTTATTTTTATCTTTTTCTTTTTTTTATTTCTTTTCTCTTTCTTTTTTCTTTCTTTCCCTTTCTTTTCCCCTGGTTTCAGGTCTTTTCTGATTTGTATAGAGTATATTTCCTGGGGATGTTGTTAACCTGTTAGCATTTTGTTCTCTCATTCATCTATTCTCCTCTGGACACAATGACAAGGCAAAAAAAATTACCTCAGCAAAAAGAACAAGAGGTAGTACTGTCAGTCACGGACCTCCTCAATACAGACATTATTACGATGTCGGACCTAGAGTTCAGAATGATAACTTTAAAGATACTAGCTGGGCTTGAAAAAAGCATGGAAGTTATTAGAGAAACCCTTTCTGGAGAAATAAAGGAACTAAAATCGAACCAAGTCGAAATCAAAAAGGCTATTAATGAGGTGCAATAGAAAAATGGGGGCACTAACCGCTAGAATAAATGAGGCAGAAGAGAGAATCAGCGATATAGAAGACCAAATGATGGAAAATAAAGAGGCTGAGAAAAAGAGAGAGAAACAACTACAGGATCACGAGGGCAGAATTCGAGAGATAAGCGATACAATAAGACAAAACAATATTAGAATAATTAGGATCCGAGAAGAAGAAGAAGAGAGAGAGGGGCAGAAGGTATATTGGAGCAAATAATAGCAGAGAACTTCCCTAATGTGGGGAAGGAAACAGGCACCAAAATCCAGGAGGCACAGAGAACCCCTCTCAAAATCAATAAAAATAGGTGAACACCCCGACATCTAATAGTAAAGCTTATGAGTCTCAGAGACAAAGAAAAAACCCTGAAAGCAGCTCGGGAGAAGAGATATGGAACCTACAATGGTAGAAACATTAGATTGGCAACAGACCTATCCACAGAGACCTAGCAGGCCAGAAAGGACTGGCATGATATCTTCAGAGCACTAAACGAGAAAAATATGCAGCCAAGAATACTATATCCAGCTAGGCTGTCATTGAAAATAGAAGGAGAGATAAAAAGCTTCCAGGACAAACAAAAAATAAGGAATTTGCAAACATGAAACCAGCCCTCCAAGAAATCTTGAAAGGGGTCCTCTAAGCAAAGAGAGAGTCTAAAAGCAGCATAGATCAGAAAGGAACACAGACAATATACAGTAACAGTCACCTTACAGGCAATACAATGACACTAAATTCATACCTTTCAGTAGTTACCCTGAATGTAAATGGGCTAAATGCCCCCAATCAAAAGACACAGGTTATCAGATTGGATTAAAAACAAGACCCGTCAAAATGCTGTCTGCAAGAGATTCATTTTAGACCCAAAGACACCCCCTCATTGAAAGTGAGGGGGTGGAAGATCATTTACCATGCTAATGGACACCAAAAGAAAGCTGGGGTGGCAATCCTTATATCAGACAAATTAGATTTTAAAACAAAGACTGTAATAAGAGATGAGGAAGGACACTATATCCTACTTAAAGGGTCTATTCGATAAGAAGATGTAGCAATTGTAAACATCTATGCCCCTAACATGGGAGCAGCCAATTATATAAGACAATTAATAACAAAAGCGAAGAAACACATTGACAACAATACAATAATAGTGGGGGACTTTAACACCCCCCTGACTGAAATGGACAAATCATCTAAGCAAAAGATCAAAAGGAAATAAAGACTTTAAATGACACACTGGACCAAATGGACTTCACAGACATATTCAGAACATTCCATCCCAAAGCAACGGAATACACATTCTTCTCTAGTGCCCACGGAACATTCTCCAGAATTGATCACATCCTAGGTCACAAACCAGGTCTCAACCGGTACCAAAAGAATGGGATTATTCCCTGCATGTTTTCAGACCACAGTGCTTTGAAATTAGAACTCAATCACAGGAGGAAAGTTGGAAAGAACTCAAATACATGGAAGGTAAAGAGCATCCTACTAAAGAATGAATGGGTCAACCAGGAAATTAAAGAAGAATTAAAAAAATTCATGGAAACCAATGAAAATGAACACACAACTGTTCAAAATCTTTGGGATACAGCAAAGGCAGTCCTGAGAGGAAAGTATATAGCAGCACAAGCCTTTCTCAAGAAACAAGAAAGTTCTCAAATACAAAACCTAACCCTACACCTAAAGGAGCTAGAGAAAAAACAGCAAATAAAGCCTAAACCCAGCAAGGAAAAGAGAAATAATAAAGATCAGAGCAGAAATCCATGAAATAGAAACCAAAAGAACAGTAGAACAGATCAACGAAACTAGGAGCAGGTACTTTAAAAGAATTAACAAGATTGATAAACCCCTGGCCAGTCTTATCAAAAAGAAAAGAGAAATGACTCAAATCAACAAAATCATTAAGAGGAGAGATCACAAACAACACCAAAGAAATAAAAACAATTATAAGAACATATTATGAGCAACTCTATGCCAGCAAATTAGATAACCTGGAAGAAACGGGTGCATTCCTAGAGATGTATCAACTACCAAAATTGAACCAGGAAGAAATAGAAAACCTGAAGAGACCTATAACTACTAAGGAAATTGAAGCAGTCATCAAAAATCTCCCAACAAACAAAAGCCCAGGGCCAGATGGCTTCCCAGGGGAATTCTATCAGACATTTAAAGAAGAATTAATACCTATTCTCTTGAAACTGTTCCAAAAAATAGAAATGGAAGGAAAATTTCCAAACTCATTTTATGAGGTCACCATTACCTTGATTCCCAAAACCAGACAAAGACCCCATCAAAAAGAGAATTACAGACCAATATCCTTGATGAACATGGATGCAAAAATTCTCACCAAAATACTAGACAATTGGATCCAACAGTACATTAAAAGGATTATTCACCACGACCAAGTGGGATTTATCCCTGGGCTGCAAGGCTGGTTCAACATCCACAAATCAATCAACGTGATAGAATACATTAACAAAAGAAAGAACAAGAATCATATGATCCTCTCAATAGTTGCAGAAAAAGCATTTGAAAAAGTACAGCATCCTTTCTTGATCAAAACTCTTCAGAGTATAGGGGTAGAGGGTACCTACCTCAATATCATAAAAGCCATCTATGAAAAACCTACAGCGAATATCATTCTCAATGGGGAAGAGCTGAGAGCTTTTCCCCTAAGGTCAGGAACGCAGCAGGGATGTCCACTCTCACCAGTGCTATTCAACATAGTATTAGAAGTCCTAGCCACAGCAATCAGACAACAAAAAGAAATCAAAGCCATCCAAATCAGCAAAGAGGAAGTCAAAGTCTCACTCTTTGCAGATGTTATGATACTGTATGTGGGAAACCCAAAAGACTCCACCCCAAAACTGCTAGAACTCATACAGGAATTCAGTAAAGTAGCAGGATATCAAATCAATGCACAGAAATCAGTGGCATTCCTATACACCAACAACAAGACAGAAGAGAGACAAATCAAGGAGTCGATCCCATTTACAATTGCACCCAAAACCATTGGATACCTAGGAATAAATTTAACCAAGGAGGCAAAGGATCTGTACTCAGAAAACTATAAAATACTCATGAAAGAAATTGAAGAAGACACAAAGAAATGGAAAAACGTTCCATGCTCATGGATTGGAAGAACAAACATTGTGAAGATGTCAATGCTACCTAGAGCAATCTACACATTCAATACAATCCCCACCAAAATACCATCCACTTTTTTCAAAGAAATGGAACAAGTAATCCTAAAATTTGTATGGAACCAGAAGAGACCCCGAATAGCCAGAGGAATATTGAAAAACCAAAGCAAAGCTGGTGGCATCACGATTCCTGACTTCCAGCTCTATTACAAAGCTGTCATCCTCAAGACAGTTGGTACTGGCACAAAAACAGACACATAGATCAATGGAACAGCATCGAGAGCCCAGAAATGGACCCTCAACTCTATGGTCAACTTATTTTTGACAAAGCAGGAAAAAATGTCCAATGGAAAAAAGACAGTCTCTTCAACAAATGGTGTTGGGAAAATTGGACAGCCATATGCAGGAGAAAGAAACTGGACCATTTCCTTACACCACACACAAAAATAGACTCCAAATGGTTGAAAAACCTAAACGTGAGACAGGAGTCCATCAAAATCCTAAAGAAGAACACAGGCAGCATCCTCTTCGACCTCAGCCACAACAACTTCTTCCTAGAAACATGGCCAAAGGCAAGGGAAGGAAGGGCAAAAATGAACTATTGGGATTTCATCAAGATAAAAAGCTTTTGCACAGCCAAAGAAACAGTCCACAAAACCAAAAGACAACCGACAGAATGGGAGAAGATATTTGCAAATGACATATCAGATAAAGGGCTAGTATCCAAAATCTATAAAGAACTTATCAAACTCAACACCCAAAGAATAAATAATCCAATCAAGAAATGGGCAGAAGACATGAACAGACTTTTTTTCCAAAGAAGACATCCAAATGGGCAACAGACACATGAAAAAGTGTTCAACATCACTCGGCATCAGGGAAATCCAAATCAGAACCTCAATGAGATACCACCTCACACCAGTTAGAATGGCTAAAATTAACAAGTCAGGAAACGACAGATATTGGCGGGGATGCAGTGAAAGGGAAACCCTCCTACACTGTTTGTGGGAATGCAAGCTGGTGCAACCACTCTGGAAAACAGTATGGAGGTTCCTCAAACAGTTGAAAATAGAGCTACCATATGATCCAGCAATTGCACTACTGGGTATTTACCACAAAGATACAAATGTAGGGATCCGAAGGGGTATATGTACCCCAATGTTTATAGCAGCATTGTGCACAATAGCCAAACAGTGGAAAGAGCCAAGATGTCCATCGACAGATGAATGGATAAAAAAGAAGTGGTATATATACACAATGGAATATTATGCAGCCCTCAAAAGGAATGAGATCTTGCAATTTGCAGTGACGTGGATGGAACTGGAGGGTGTTATGCTGAGTGAAATAAGTCAATCAGAGAAAAACATGTACCATATGACCTCACTGATATGAGGAATTCTTAATCTCAGGAAAGAAACTGAGTGTTGCTGGAGTGGTGGGGGGTGGGAGGGATGGGTGGCTGGGTGATAGACATTGGATAGGGTATGTTCTAGGGTGAGCGCTGTGAATTGTGCAAGAGTGTTGAATCACAGATCTGTCCTTCTGAAACAAATAATGCAACATATGTTAAGAAAAAAGAAAAAGAAGAAGATAGCAGGAGGGGAAGAATGAAGGGGAGTAAGTGGAAGGGGAGACGAACCATGAGAGATGATGGACTCTGAAAAACAAACTGAGGGATTCTAGAGGGGAGGAGGGTGGGGGGATGGGTTAGCCTGGTGATGGGTATTAAAGAGGGCACATTCTACATGGATCACTGGGTGTTATGCACAAACAATGAATCATGGAACACTACATCAAGAACTAATGATGTAATGTATGGTGATTAATATAACAATAAAAAAATAAAAGTAAAAACTGCTTATTTATCTTTGATATGTACACACTCAGTGTACTCTCTTCCCAACTATCCTAACTCTGAGCCATTGTATATCCATTTCTCTACCTGTCCTCACCAAGTCCCACAGGTACATGTCACAAGGGAACAAAGCAGAGACAGGGGTTTAGTTAGGAAACACTTTCCAATGCCCTCACCATTTCTCCTTTGTTTCTTTCCATCTCCTCCATGAAGCCATCCTTGACTTCTTCAGAACTCACCAATTTCCATCCCCTTAAATCTCTATACACCTTCATCACACCATTAAACTCTTAATTACATAATATCACGTTTTGCCCTCTTACTGTTTTTACAAGTCCTGATCTTGATTCCCTGCTCTCTGGTGAGCAACTTGAGAATATGGATCATATATTTTTTCTAAACTCTTCACAGCATCTATCACAAGACTGAGCATAGCCAGTGCTCCATAAATATTTTAAATAGAATGAATTTGGAGTGTGGCAAGGCCTTGGCCTTGTCCTGTTGAATATCTGGGAAAATGACTTAGAAGACGTAGAAGAAAATCTTCTCAAGTTTGCAGCTATCTTTAGATTGGGAATGAGAACTCATAGTCTAGTGAAGGAGACAGATATGCATTTAATGAACTTATCATGCATAGTCAGGACTAGAGATGTGAAAAAATACTGTGGGGAAATTTAGGATGGAGAAACTATCTGTATGAGTCCACAAATACTGAGAGAGGACATCTGAGCTGGGAGAGAAGGGCACTGTGTACACAGGTGGCATGTACAAAGCAAAAGAACAGAGTGATCCCGAATTATCTAGAATTACCTAGAATTGCATATTTGAATGGCAGAAATGTATGCGGATAGGTGGGCCTTGAAATGTGCCACTGAGAAAGATAAATTAAATACAGGTTGTAAAGAACCTTATTTACCTTGCAAACTGCTAGAATTCAACCCATGGATTCTGTCCATCTCAGCCTATTTCCAGTACTATCACTCTAAAGTCCCTTTTTATGTTTTGAATGAAATGTTACAATAACCACTAAACTGGTCTCCCAATCCCCAGGTTTTTTTCTATATAAATGAAACTTCCACTCAGTCTAAGAATATCAAGCCACTTGTGGTTTCTTGTTCCAACAAAAGGAGAATAAACTCTCCCAAGGTACTTTCTGCTGTAGGACCATGACCTAAATATCCTGTACCATCTACACTATTCCTCATGAGACAGTCAAACCCAATTTCCCCTGGCACCCAAACATATTTCAGGTTTTGGAAATTATTCATACTTCCCAATTACTCATGCCTTTCATTTTGAAGTGCCCATCTGCTTACCAAATTCTACCTCCTTCAAGTCTCACCTTGAGTGAAAAATCCCACATAAATTATCTCCAGAAACTCACTAAACCATAGGACTTCTACCTCCTTTGAATCTTTCAGACCTTTGTTTATAAGTATGACAACTGAACATACACTTTCTGTCCTACATAGGAGTGATCTGTGTTCTCATCCCACAATCACTATTTCGACCCCACCTTGTTCTCTCCTTGAAGGAAAATATGTGGATTATAGCCACCTATGCAGACCCCAAAGAGGTAGGTATAGTACCTTGCTGAGGTCAACTGGCAGCATCATATAATTTTGTTTGCTTGTTGCTTTACTCTCGGTCATGGTGTGATGGGCATTGTGCTAATACCAAGGATGTATTGCAGGACTTGACACCATATCCTCCACAGACCCCACCTAGAGGAAGTTTATCATGCATGCACTTAAGGTAAGGTGAAAAAATGAATTGGGGAAGCTAATAGAATTGCTAAGTGTGAGTTCATTAAGGAAGTAGCAAGATTTTTTAATCTAATCTCAGAAGGTCTGGTCCATGGACTGAAATGATCCTAGGCAATCATACAGAGGTAGAGCAGTATATTTGATAGAAGGGGATGAGGGATGAGTAGATTGAGTGACACTCCTTATCAAGATCCAGAGGCTGGATAGAAGGGCCAATGGAGCCCTTTTTAAAAGCAGAGCAGGGATTTTCTTTGTGTTTATAAAGAAACACCCACTCCTTGTAGAATCTTTGGGAAACAAAGAACTATCAATACAGAATTTTTTTTAAAAATCTTTGACTATTCGAGATTGTGTTACATAATGTTGTTTGAACCCCGTCTTTTCTAACCTACTAATATGTTGGGAAGATTTCCCCATGTTCATTAGATAGGGTCTAAAAAAAATGGCTCCAGAGTGCTGTGTTGGCCTACTATACTGTGCACTATAACTTATTTAACCAATTAATTGGGACTACTTAATTACTTCTGGGTTTGCAGCAAGGGGCAAACAATCTGTTGTATTTTCTAAATTGGATTAAATGGAAAGCAGTTGTCAGGGGAAAATGACTACGATCATGACTACTTAGTCTCGGCTCAAATTTACCTCAAGATAATTTAATATTATGGAGAATACTTCTGCCTAATTTTTCTCCCCTTGTATTCTGGAAACATCACTAAAGAAGGCATATAATGGGAACCTACATTGATGGGGCAAGCACTCCTCTGTCATGAAATCAGTTTACTCATTTGATGAACTTCAAAGACAACCAACTCAAAGCAGAGACCTCCCTGAAGAGAGCGCACACCTCATTTCCTTATTAAGCACCAGCTGCTTTTCCAAGATGGGCCACTGATAGGAAGGCAAAGGAAACAATTGCTAAAGAAATCACTGGAAAAGTGACAATTTGTTCTTATTGACACAAGCTTCCTCCTCTGAGCTTGTCTTCTTCAGAAAGTAGCACACACTAGTCCACGAGCAGTTTCCTTTATCTATGTCTATGTCTCATTAAAGTACAACTGTTAATACCCACTTTGAATAATCAGTGTGGAGTTTGTAAATTAATAGTAATTAATTTATCCTTAAAATTGATGATGGAGGGTCACCCGGGTGGCTCAGTCAGTTAAGCATCAGCCTTCAGCTCAGGTCATGATCCTGGGGTCCTGGGATTGAGTCCTACATCGGGCTCCCTGCCCAGTGGGGTGTCTGCTTCTCCCTCTCCCCCCACTCATGCTCTCTCAAATAAATATTATCTTTAAAAAATTGGTGATGGAAACCTAAGGGTTTCCCAGAGTCTGCCAGCAGATGATTTTTTTTTTTTTTTTGGTGGAATGAAATGTCAGTTCTAACTGCATGTGGATGTTCAAGAAGCACATTTATAGATGGAAGGGGATCAAAAAAAAAGGTTAGAGAAAGACACAACCTCAAACTTACCTTAATAGTGGATTTTATGATTCTCTTGGAGTCCTAATATGTAATCCTATATGTCAGATAAAGATATATACAGATGTAGACATAGAAATACAACCCTATGCACAGACATAAAATTGAGTACTTAGCCACAAGCCAAAAAAACGTAGTGTTTTATGTATCTTGTGTCATTTAATTTAGCAACCAAAGGAAACTATCATACCCTTCATTCTCTGAAGAAAGAAAATGAATCCTGGATTTTCCACTGACCTTACAGCCAGCCTATCTAAAACTAAAGACCATGTTCTCCTGGTACTGCTACTATTGGTGTTATTGTTACTGGTAACAGTACAGATACTGTATCTACACTATTTGCTGTATCAATATCATTTATTTCCTACTTGGTATCTATTTGTTAAGTGTTTGCATGATGTGTTAAGCTAAGCAACTGATATGTTAGATATATTTATTAACTTTGTGGTCACACTATGACTCTGGTCTACTGGACATCTCTTGCTTGGTTGTTGATGGTTTTTCTTTTTCTTTGGGAAAGTTCCTCTTCTCTAATCCATGAGATTCTTGTGGGGCTGCCAATCAAAGGGACTTGCTCCCCGTGATACAAAGGCAGGCATGAGGTCCAAACTAGCACAACCCGATTCTCTCCTCCAGAAACTGGAACAACATACATATGGAGAGGAATTCTATTTGGAGTCCAGTCATCTGTTCAGAAACACCCAGCTCTGCTATGGTTCTTGCTCTTTCCAACAATGTTCAGTTGCTCGGTCCTTCCTTCGATTTCTGGGAGCTACACTCAAGTTATTTATCAGATCCTTTCAATAAAGTTATTTTTTCAAGCATATAGTCACTTTGATTCCTGTTTCTTGACTTCACGTTCAAATTATTTCCTCCAATTCACCAATGAGGCCCCTGAGATTCAGATCTAAAACAGTGTTGGCAAGATGTGGAGACAACAACACAGATGTTCACCCAACCAGCAAGAAGGATTTGAACACAGCTCAGGCTGACTCCCAGGCCTGCACTGAGCTGGGCAGTGGTGTCCCCTCACACTGTCCCTAGTCTTGTCCTAGAGGCCTCTAAAGAAATTGGAGAGATTTCAAAAGTTAAGAGAGACTGAAGGACACTGAAAGATGTACCCTCTTTTGATTAGAAGCAGGAATATTATTCATCATCAGCATTTTGTTAGGTGGAGGCAGACAACACCCACAACCACCATCACCCATGAGCTCAGACAGAGGTCTGCAGACCACCTGCCAGGCTGGATGCCAACTTGGATCATGAAGAACCTGTGGGTTCCAGGAAGGAGCCGAAGTGGTCAGGGCAGCTGAAGAAACTAGGGGCTCAAAGTGTGTCAGTTTTACCAAACAGTATGGAAAGATTTCATTTTTGTTTTGTTTTTGAATTACCTATGTGTTCATTCCAGGACACTTGGGCAGGACATCAGAGGTAGATGAAAGGCGATCTTTGAAGAGACTCAGAGAGGCTCCCTTGAGATTTCTCTTGAGCTGCACGTGCAGTAAGGAAGAGGGTTAAGCATGGGCAGAAGCTCAAGCTATCCCTCCCAGAGGCAAATTTCCACAGCCCCACCCCCACCCAGGTATCTTATAAAGAAACAGCATTTTACTTGTAAAGAAACAGCAGTTGACCATTTTACTTCCATAGGGATACAACACCCTTCTGTGCTATACTGATTCCTAGTGAAACGGAGTATGTCCCTATGTGTTTGCCTTTTTATGAAGATATAGTTCAAACAGTGCAAGATGCTTTCCAATGTCTACATAGAAGCCGTGGTGCTGGCTGAAGCTCTCCGTGCCTCATTAAGAGGCCTGTTTAAAATATACAGCTCTTGCTTGAAATAGGAAGGCAGGCTCACACCTTCATGCTTGTTCTCATTCATTTCTCTTAGAAATCCAAATAGTTTGTTCCTCCATGAGGCTCTGCATAAGTTCCCACTCTATGTGATTTTCCTCCATAAAACTGCTCACTGAAGTCAGAAACTAAGCAGATGAACAGGGCCGGAGGGGATGGCATACAATGTGTTGTGGTCCCAGATATCTTCATTGCTTTAATTACCTAATATGTATATGTATATATTAGTTTGGCAGGGTAGGAATCTTATTCCTCAGCCTACATGACAGTGCCTGGGAGAGATGGTTCTTGAGTCTGCTATTTATAGATTTCCCTAAAAATACTTTTTCTGGGAGCAGACCCAATGACTTTGATGGATATATATGGTATATGTCCTTCAAAGTGGCTTAGGGGCTGGGCTTTGGACACCCTGGGGACCTGGGAAAGGAAACAGTGATATTTATTACAGGCCTACTATGTGCTGTTCTTTCCCTCACTGAATCAATACTATGTAGCTACTATGTGTCAAGCAGTTCACTGCTTGACACAATACTATCAATCATAGTATTGATTCTTTCTAGGCACCTGGAATGCAATAGTGGAAAGACAATCCTATTCCTTGCTCTAGTGGAGCTTATGTTCTAACCCAGGTAGGGGGAACAGGAGAAAATGATCAAAAACAAATACATGGACTATTTCTAGATGATGAAAAAGAAATGTGAAGATCTGGGGGCAGACCATTTCAGAAGATTAAAGAATGTAAAAAGGCCCCAGGGCGGGAGCCAGCCTACCACCGTCAAGAATGGCCAAATCAGATGGGCTGAGCAGATGGGGCTAGCATCGGATTTGACAGCCTAGCTCTGCCACTTACTAGCTGTGTGAATTTGAAAGAATCACTTCCCATCTCTCACCTTCAGTTTCTCTGTCATTATATGCAGTTAATAATGCTTCCCTTACAAGGCTTTATAAAGTTACAGAATGTAAATTGACCACTTAGTGCTTGGCAAATACAAGGATCAAAATAAATGACGCGGGTCTCGGACGTTGTATTTAATTGGTAGTATCTTTTCTCATCTTCTATAGCATCCTACACTCCAGAGAAAATCATTATTCTCTCCATGTGCTGTTTTTCTGATACGCCATCCCCATCCTAAATGCCATACACAAACCACTCCCCACTGCCACCTTGCAGTCTTTTCGATCAGCCCGCTCTAATGTTCTATCATCCTTCATGGCTCTTGGATGGATCTCTCTTCACATTTGACAATCAGTTGATGAGATACATTACAGAGCTCAGCTTAGACTCATTGTCTTGCTAATGATTAGGCACATGAGGGTACCTCAAGGTTCTGCAGGATTGGGGCTCCCAAGGTCTTTTTGCATGGGACTTGATTGGGAAAGTAATACCCATTCCAGGTAAACAGTAGGATTTTAATACAGAAAACCAGTTACAAAGATGTGGGAGAAGTCAAAATATTAAACAGTAGGCAATTCAGAAATGAGCAAAAGCAAGGAGTCTCCATCACCCTTGGGCTATAGGGATAAAGGGAAGAAATGGAATGGCTAGAGCCCAGAGACTGGCTACCCTCAAGGGGGCAGAAGTGGTGGGAGGTGGGGCCAAAGAGAGAGGAGGCATCCGGTAATAGCAGAATGCAGTCCCTACTAGGAAGGGTGCCAAATCGCCGAGTCAAACGTACCTGAGGCTCTCCTTTCCTCCTCAAGTTCAAGCTCTTGTCAGTGTTTGCTATCAGCCAGAGCTAGCTGGAGGCCAGATGGAAGAAAATAGCCTCGGATGTAGAGTTTGTGGAGCTCAGTCTCTTGTGACATGGGGTGGAGTGAAGGATGGAGAGGTCAAGCACTTTGAGCACAAACAGACCAATGGACAGCAGAGGAATAGACACGAGGGCTGCCACACTATACACCACACATCACAACCTGAGCATTCACCTATGGCAGTTATGCAGCACCAATAGGCACCTTGGAAGGAGAGCTGATACTTAGGAAACAATTCATCAGCAAACAAGAGTCAGATTCCCATACCTGCTGAAGGGGAAGAACCATCCAGAGGACTGCACACTGCCAGACATTCTGCTTCTCCCAGCCTGAGCTTACCCCCAGGATAGAAGCCTGAGCCTTAGGAAGGCTAGTCTACAAACCAAACCTGAAAGGGTTGATTAATTAAATCTGTAAAGTATAAAGAGTCTCAAGCCATGCTGGCGTGAGTTATGAGTAACAATGTGACACGAGGTGCATCTGTGAGATTAGCTCCACGTTAGTAGAAATGAAAGTGATTTGGGGCATAGTAAGTACTAATCACTCTGGTAGTAAAGGAAATTATTGCTCTTATGGATTGTCAATGCTTCAGACCTTGACTGCTGGACACCCCAGTGCAGGTACCAGAAACAGCAGCAACACAAAGTTTCATTCGATTCCAGCTGTAACATCCACATAATTATATGAATCAGATCTAAACATCAGATCACTACATTGAACTGGATCAATAAGGAAAAAACAGGAATATGCAGGTAACTGATAAGGGCTGTTCATGAACCCATGATAATACATATTATTATAAATGTTATCTGAATACATTATAAATGTATATGCATGTTATATAAACATGCATTTTATAGAATTCTTCACTGAACTCAAGACACTGTATATTTGATTCATATTCTAGCTTCAGAGATGTTAAAATAGAAAAATCCATCTCAGAGTCAATGAAACATGTAATATAGATCTAATTACATGTACAGATTTATAATAAGTAACTATTGAGGGCTTACATCAGGCACTACATACCAAGTGCCTTTACATTAATTGATCTTTATAGCAAATCTGGGGGAGAATAAGTGCTTTATTTCCATTTTTCAGAGGATGAAAGTGAGGTTAAAGAAGTTGCCCAAGGTTACCAAACTATTAAGTGGTATGGGCAGGATTCAGATTCCAAACTCATGCTCCCATCCATTTGTTTACACTGCTTCTATGGGAGACACTTCTTGAGAGCTTCCAAAAACTTGGGGTCTGGGAGAGACCCCAGCCCCCAAGGTAATCTGAAAATATTAAATAAATAAATCTAAAAATATTAATAGACTGAGCTGCTTAGGCTTTCTGCTTTGTTATTTTAAATTGTAGCTACATCCATTGGACCTGTGCACACATGTGCATGCACATACACACACACACACCACACATATTCACACCATGATGTAGTCTAAGGAAAGTTGGATTCCACATAGGTGATGTCTGTATTTTGTTGGTGGACCTGGACTACATCTCTCTCATCACCATATACCTCATAACACCTATTCCTCAATCAGTAACTCAATACATGTTTTCTAAGTGGGTAAATTAAGCTGTTGTGTGCATGTGGTGGGTTAGGAGTGTAAAGATGCTGAGCACAGAGGGTCAGAGAGACCGTTCCTAGCTCAATGAGAACCTAATCAACGCGACATGGGTATAAGGAGAAGGAGATGCCAATTCTGGAGGGTTAGATCTTTTTTAATTATACCGGGACACTAGCAACAACGGGGGGGTGCTTTCTCATACATTTTTCACCAGCTAAAATGATAAAATATTGATTCAGGACTCACAATTAATCCTTATAAACCAACCAAACTTTTAATAATTCAGTCCCATCTCTCAGTGGTCTTGTTCGTTCCCTCTCCATAGCTGAGCAGAAATTGCTTTCTGCAAAGATGGGTACCATTTTTACCCAAGAGCATCAGCTCAAATTCCTGTAATTACACATCATGGTAAATATTAATTCATTCTAAATGCTTCTCCTCGTTCCCAAAACATTTTTTAAAGCAGAAACTCAGGCCATTCTTTGCCTACTGTACCCACCCACTTGAAATCAGTTTTCTTTTGTATGTTCATTGGATGCCTTCTTGTTTTGACTTCTAATTAGCTCTGAAGCCTTCTGAGTTACAAAATACGCTATGGCTTTGAAGATGTACATGCAAAATTACATGTGGACCATCTCTCAAAGGGCTGCATATAAACAGAAATCTAAAGCCCTGACTCTGTCATCAACCTACTTTGAGAATCTAAGTCTCCTTAGTAGGTCTCAGTTTCCTTATTTGTAGAGTGCAGGCCCCCTCAAGGCCCCTTTTGACTTAAACAACTTGCTTGAACCTAAGTCCTATTATTCTATGAATTCAGGTACTTATAGTTCAAGTAAATTCTGGGAAGTTTACAGAGTAGTAGAGGCAAAAGGAATTTCTAATTTCAGTAGAAAAGATGCCAAATGCAGGGTCTTTCAATTCCTAGAGACTTTTTTTTTTGGTGATACAGTGTTTCCTCTGCCTCCAAAGTCAACAAATTCCCATTTTAGCCATATGCTCAGTATGTTCTGTTGATATAATGATCACTGCAAACACATACGTGTTATTTTTTTGTTATGGTTTCTATAGTCTACAAGTCTTAGTTGGCAGACTTATCCTGGAATCATAGGGTAAAAACACAGCTCATCATATAATTTTTGATGGTATAATCCCTATCCCAGCGTGTCAGTTGCATTGACAGTCTTGGAGGGAGGTCTCTAGATATAGGAATTAAAATATTTTCAATCAAGCAGATAGGACACTCTGCTTCTGTCCCTTCATCTTCTCTAAACTTCTGCAGTTTCTTCTCTGGTTCCCTAACAAAATTCTCATTTTCTCCCATTCTTTGATTTCATTTTCCTGCTCTGACAGCTGCAGTACCCAGTGATGAGGCAAGGTGGCTAGGTTGGAAACTTCAACTCAAGCCTTCCTTAGCTACCAGGAAGTAAGAACCAAGTTGAGGTTCAACTTTAGTAAGGATATACTCTGTTAGGCTGACAATCTACAGTACTCCTTTCTCTTTTGCCTTGATCCATTAAATTAACCAGTGAGCCTGACTTTTTTTGGCTTTCTTTTCTTATATATATGCAAATATCTATCTGGCTATAAGTCACCTCAAATCCTTTGTGGAGGGAAAAAGCAAGCCTAGCAAGTGTTGTGAGCCATTTCCTTAGGTAAACTATAGCCCCAAGTAATAGACTTACAGAAAAGGCAACTGGGGAAAGTTTCAGATATAGTAATTATATGCAACAATTTCCTGGATAAAATACCAATGCATTTAAATAATTATATTGTATACATATTTAAAATATTTAGAAAATCTCCCTCCATCTCTGACCTGAGAGAGCATGATGGTAATCCTATTAGTAAGGCTAAAATTGAAGAATGATAGTAACTTGCCCCATGTGGGGAATAGGAGGTAGGGGCTGGGGAGGTGGGTGTCAATTTAATCACCCAAGCAGGACTGGAGGCCAGGTTTTTAACACTTGTTCTTGTTTTCTTTCCCTAGTTCAGTTCTTCCCAAACTGTGTTCCACTTGAAATATTCTGTAATATACTGATCGTGTTTTATATTATATCTCCCTCTTGGTGAAGGACAAGAAATAAACTTGCTTAAAGTTATGTACCCCAGATTTCTCATGAATCCTATCCTACTCACAAAGGAATACCCCATCCCCAACATCTAGGAACATCTTGGAGAAATATTCAGGTCTTGGGAATACAATCGCAGGAAATCACAGGAGACCATCATCAGAGCACAATAGGATTTGTAGTCCTGACCATTCTCCAGGGTACCGACTTGCCCACAAGGTCTGGATTCAATTTTATTTCTGACATACTTGGCCTTGGTCAACTCATTCTGGTATATTAAATTCCAACTTTGCTCCTTCATTAGTAAGATGAAGATGATAAAAATCTCGTGCATTTGTTTTGAAAATTAAATGAAAGAATATATGCTGCTTGACTGAGTAATAACAGGTGGTAATTTTTCCTGCTACTCTGATCACTAGTTCCTCCTGGGCCTGGCCTCTGACAAGGACAAGCATATTGCTGCCCTCTATGGAGGGCAAAACGGAGGAGTCCGTTCTGCCTCCTCCAACAAATGAAGGTCATTGATCTTTTCATGAAACCTCTCAAACTCATGTCAGCCCTTTACCCAACACTGGTCTTCTCAGCAGTTGATACGGTGACCTTGCAAATGCTAAGAAATGGGTAATTAGCCATGCTTTTAAGTCATTCAAATCATCTTATGAGTCACTTTAATGTGGGGTGATAAAATTTGTAATTTTTATGAGGCTTACCCTGCAGATCCTAACTATAAAATATGCCACAGAAAGATAACTGGGGGAACTGCTACCTGAGGATTACAATACACGCCTAACGAACCCAGCTCAACTCCACCAGCCATTCTTCAGAATCACAGAGAATGGGTACCGGCGACAATACAAACAGCCATAGAAAGAGATCTCCTTTATCCCTAATCTCTTCTTGCCCTTATTTATGGTTTAAGATTCTCCTAAAGTAGACCCACACATATACCATCAAGGTCTAGCAGTTCATATTGGGCAAAACAGAGTGCATATCTCAAAGATGTATTATCAAAGCCATTTTCTCTTAATAATGGACAATCCATCAACAGCTCCTATCAGTTTTAATGAGTGTGCGTTACAGCAGAGACTGGAGACATTCAGACCCCAACTTGAATTTTCCCGGTATTTTCACCCTTGACATCACACACCTTTTTTTTCTCCCCTCAAAGCAGATATTTTCACTTGTCTGCTCATAATTGTCAACCATGACCAGATAGATTTGTACTATTTTCTCTCTCCGTATCACCTAGTAATTTAAAGTTGCTTTATTGATTCTCTATCATGCAAATCTTTTCTATAAACTAATCTATTAATTCAGACCAGAGCAGCACTTATTAGTAAGCAAAACACATTGGCAAAGGTAAAGTAAATACCGCAGAGGTGTTAGGAAAGAGAAAAAGAACTAATGTACTAATCCAAATTCTGTCCCATTGGTGAATGAGGAATTTTTCCCTTACCTTTTCTTGTAATAACAGCTGTGTGGGTGTCTGGGCTTCTCAGGGAGGATTAAAATGCTGGTGACTTCCTTTAAGAACACACCAGGACTGGAGCCTGGCAATAGAAGATTATCACGATTTCAGACTCTTTTTGAATTGACAAAACAATTATTTCTACTTGAGTTGATTTCTCAACTATGAAGAGCCTCTGAAGCTGAGTCCTTTTTTTGTGTCAGCTGACACAAAGGATCTCAAGAAAATTCCTAGAAACTAAAAGTTACAAGATAGCTCAAAGACCAATACAACTCATCCAATTACCCACCTTCTCGCCAACCGAGCATCTTTCCAGAAGAAATCTATTCTTCCTCGTGCTTTGGGGTCGGCTTTTAACTCCTGGGTCCTGATTGCTTATGATAATGATTCACAACTAAATACGCACATTAGGAACACCTTCTCCCCCAGATGAATTCAATCAGAATCTAGTCTAGAGGTTTGTTGTTCAAAGTGAGGTCCATGAACTGGGACCAACAGCGTCATCTGAGAGCTTACCAAAAATGCAGAATCTCAAGCCCTAGCCCAGACCTACCAAACCAGAGTCTGCATTTTAACAAGATTTCAAATGATTTGGACTCACATACAAAAATACACATGCCTGGGTTCTGTCATCAGAGATTCTCATTGGTTTAGAAATGAGGCCTGGACAGTGGTTCTCAAAGTGTGGACTCTGGACCAGCATTACCATTATCACCTGGAAAAATATTGAAAATACAAATTATTGGGGCACCTGGGTGGCTTAGTTGGTTGAGCATCTGACTCTTGATTTCGGCTCAAGTCATGATCTCAGGGATCGTGAGATCGAGTCCCATGTGGGGCTCTGTGCTCAGCACAGAGTCTGCTAGTCCCTCTCCCTCTGCTTGTCCTCTTCCTGCCTGCCTATAAATAAATAAATAAATAAATAAATAAATAAATAAATAAATAAATAAATAACTTTTAAAAATTGCAAATTATTGGGCTCCATACTTACCAAATTAGAAATTCTGCAAGAGAGATTCAGTAATCTCTGTTTTAACAAGAAATACAGGTGATTCTAATGCATGCTAAAAATAAAAAACTCTTGCTCAGGGGGATATGCCAAATTTATAGTATACTCACAATCTATTTTCCACAGATTATGAGTCAGAGATGGGTTTATGACCCAGATCTACGTAGTCAGCACATTCAGGGATAGGTATGAGATTGAAACAGTGAACTTTATTGCAGCTGAGATTTCTTTTGTCTAAATACAAATTAAGATTCAAGCAACTTGCAGCCAATGTGAGTGAAGCCAGATTAAAAAATCAAACTGTATCCCTGGCAATAGGGGTATATGAACTTTTGGGTCTTACCCACTTCTAAAGCATGCCCCATCTCCCGACTTCCATTTATATAAGCTAATGAGTTTCCTTATACATTGAGCTCATTTGCATTGGATTATCTCTTCTTTGAAACATAGAAAATCCTGGCATTTAAGGTATTCCCCCCACCATCGAAGGGAAAAGTCAGAAAAGGATAATACCTTTGATGAGAGGTTCTCAACCTATATTTTCAAACCTCTAGTGATCAGAAATCCACCTACTTCAAGGACAGTCCATCCCAACATCCCAAAGACAAATATTAGAAATGCCCTTCTTATATTGAGCTGAATCCAGAAAAAAGTTATGTTTACAACAACCTAAAACACCTGATTTACTCCAACAAAGAACACTCTTTAAACATTTGAAGATATATCTGGTGCTCCCCTCTCTTCTTAAACAAGCATCCAGATTTCTTTTCCATCATAAAATGATTTTGAATGCCCTCACCATCCTAATTGCTTGACCCTGAATATTTGGCACTTTATCAATTTTTCTTAATTAGTGCCTTGCAAATGGATGCTGTATTACAAGTTTGATCTAACCCATGCAGAGAGGACACCAAATAGTCTCTTTCTTGGAATAGTGGATTGAAGCATGCGTTAGGGAAACCAACTCTTCATGCTGCTGCCAACCCATATTTGTGAGGCAATGATTCTCAATTGGGTAGGAGAGAGGTTACAAAAATCCTTTGGGGAAATTTTATACAACTCTGTCACCCCTCACAATTATTATTCTTTGATTAAAAACCAAAGGAGTTTCTATCTGTTTTATAATCTAGATCTGACACTATCACTCTTCTGTTCCAATTGCTTCATTGATACCTTCTCTTTATAGTTATTTGCAGCTTCTTAGCCAGTTAATTCAAACTTCCCTTCTCAACTTATTCTTAGCTGTTCTAATTTCTTAAGGCTTAGTTTCTACATTTATAATATGTGGATAGAAATCCCTTTCTCTTGGGATACTGAAAAGATTCAATGAGATATATGTAAACTGATTAGTTTCAACATCTGGCATATATCCAGTGCTCAATGAAAACTTGACTTAAAAATTAATATCATGAGGGCTTTCATAAACTGATTTATATGTATCTTCCCAATGTCACATGCTTTTAGTTCTTGTATCCTTAATTCCAACTATTTTCAATGATGTATAATGTCTGTCACATGCATATTTTCTCCACCGGCCTTTTTTCACATATATTTTCTATTCTATTTTCACATATATTTCTATTCTGCAACATAATTACATTATGCACTTGGGATGCAGTTTCTGCAGACCAAAAGGTAGTACCTTACAATAATGGAAATTCAATTTCACCTCATCAGATGAGAGACATTACTTCAATATTAAATTGTTTTTATCCTAGCTCTGTCATGTATTTTATTAATTTTATCTTTTCTGCCATCATTCTTTAAGCCCTAAATAAGGAGAATCCTGATAGAACAAAGTTTCTCATATTTAGAAGCTTATCCTCTAAGAAAGACACAATCCAGTCTAAAAATAATGGCAAAATAACACACTAACAAAGTCGAACACATATGCATGATAGAATAAATATATGACAATGATTAGACAGGTTCTACATGGAAATCTGGATGAAAGAATTATCAGAGTAGGAAAATCTTGGAAGGTAAAGTGGAAAAAACCAGTTTTGAGATAGAACTTAAAGTAACCACTCAATATGGGCTAATATATATAAGAGGAGAGGAGGGAAATATTGCAGGAAGATGTGTGGAAATGGTTGGAGGCAGGGGTGAGCAAGTTTTATATTATGGAATTAAAGTTGATATAAGTCTTTTTTTTTTTTTAAAGATTTTATTTATTTATTTGACAGAGAGATAGAGAGCACAAGTAGGCAGAGTGGCAGGCAGAGGGAGAGGGAGAAGCAGGCTCTCCGCTGAGCAGGGAGCCGGACATGGGGCTCGATCCCAGGACCCTGGGATCATGACCTGAGCCGAAGGCAGCCGCTTAACCGACTGAGCCACCCAGGCGCCCCAAAGTTGATATAAGTCTTTACTCTCCTAAGGTAAGTAAACATTTTCATTTGGATTCTCTGTCTGTGTTTGCCTAAAATTATCGGGGGTTCTGAATACATAACACAAATTCATAGGTGAACCTTTAGCATATGCTAGCCATTTTAGAGATGTCTGGCCTGGAATGATATGTGACTGGTCCACACTAGGAATTTGCATTCCAAAGAAAAATACTGCCAAAGCAGGGAAATATTTTATCCAAATCTTTGGAAGTGAAGAAAGGAGAGAATTAAAATTATGATTAAAAAAGACATTTACATGTTTTGCTTTTTTGATTAATCCTCTCTGTATTGTATGAATACCCACAATATGCAATGTACCATCTGGAAAACCAAACACAGGAAAGCTGCAGGGCTAATGTTTTATAAATCTCTTGATTCTAACATTCTCTGGTCTCCAAAGTATTATAAAATAGACATAGAATCAGTGGACTATCTTCTCTTCGAACTTTCTGACTCATATAAACTAGTTTCTGTTATGAAATTTTGGCCATAACTGCAATTCCCCAAAACATCCCGATTTAAATACGTTTAAGCAATTACTTAAATATGGTACAAAATGATAGCAAATCTTTTCATATTCAACATATTTCTTATTAAAAAATCATAGTGGGTAACAAATTTGTGCAAAGCTCTACTAATTGCCACTGGAAATTTATAATGCATTAAGAGTGTTAAAACATGTACACCATTATCAAAAATGCATGACAGTATTGGATAAGAGATAAGAAATTCAATTTCCAATCACTGTCGTTAAGGAAATCACTGGGAAAGAGGTGAAATTTGAATTGTGACTGGGTAGAAAAAATAGTATGATTGAAGTCGAGGACAACGTGCCAGGCAATGCAGATGGCAAGAGTAAGATGCTATCTGCTTGACTGTGAAACATTTTTGTGGATTCCTAGCAAAATGAATTCAGATAAGCTGGGTAGGTTCTCAAACATCAGATAGTCAAAACTAGTAATAGGCCAATTATCTTCTGGTTTTGCATTTAGAGTGTGCGTTCTGTTTGGCAGGCGCTTTGTTTATCTCCTAAATGACATTTATCTCAGAAGAGCAGGGAAACATCATTGCTTTCTTGCCCCCCCCCCCAACCCCATACACTGTCTATGCCAATTAGGCTGTAAAATTAGATTAGGTGCATAAACATCTAAAAAACAAATTTAAAAACATAGTTTTACTTATAACAAAACAGTGAAATCTTCACTTAAGAATGGGAAGACACAAGAGGGATTAATAAATATTAAAACTTCTGATAACTTGTAACAAAGATTTGGCTCAACTTCCTCTGTGGCTACGTACCATTTTGGATTGAGACATAGACTGAGTACACTAAGCACTCCTAACTTAGAAAGCAATTCCTTGAAATAGAACCCAGGGAAGCACAATTCCCAATTCAGGCTTTTTTTTTTTTTCCTGAATTAAACTTGGACCGGTCACTGCCAAAACTATCAATTAAGTTCTTAAAATAATTATATCAGTTAATGAATGTGTAGGTACACAATGATCAGACGGCTCTAAAATCGGTAACTGATCTTAATGCACAGTAGAAAATGTGATAACAGGAGAGTCTTCCAGAAAGCTGGATCCATGTGAGTAGAAACCCTCTCTTTTTGCAGGCTTCAGATACTCAGACTACCCAGAATTTGACTCCAGGATGTTAACAAAGAGCAGTTTTGTGTGTGTTTGTGTGTGTGCATGCATGTATATAAATAGATATGGATATTATATAGAGAGAATATTAAATAATATATATGTAAATATTAAATGATATGTTGTGTAGGTTTTGGTTTTTGTTCTTTATTCTTATTTTGCAGTATTTGCCTTTTTAATTAACCGATTGTTATTTTTTTTAATAATTTTTTTATTGTGTTATGTTAATCACCATACATTATCGCATTAGATTTCGATGTAGTGTTCCATGATTCATTGTTTGCGTATAACATCCAGTGCTTCATTCAGCACGTGCTCTCTTTAATACCCATCACCGGCTAACCCATCCCGGCACGCCCCTCCCATCTGTGATTTTTTTTAAATTTTTTATTGTTATGTTAATCACTATACATTACATCATTAGTTTTTGATGTAGTGTTCCATGATTCATTGTTCGTGCATAACACCCAGTGCTCCACGCAGAATGTGCCCTCTTTAATATCCATCACTGGGCTAACCCATCCCCCCACCTCCCCAGAACCCTCAGTTTAGTTTTCAGAGTCCATCGTCTCTCATGGTTCGTCTCCCCCTCTGACTTACTCCCCTTCATTCTTCCCCTCCTGCTATCTTCTTCTTTTTCTTTTTTCTTAACATATGTTGCATTATTTGCTTCAGAGGTAAAGATCTGTGATTCAACAGTCTTGAAAAATTAACAGCACTCACCATAGCACATACCCTCCCAATGCCTATCACCCAGCCAGCCTATCCCTTCAACAACCACCACTCCAGCAAAACTCAGTTTGTTTCCAGAAACTAAGAATTCCTCATATCAGTGAGGTCGTATGATACATGTCTTTTTCTGATTGACTTATTTCACTCAGCATAACACCCACCAGTTCCATCCACGTTGTTGCAAATGCCAAGACCTCATTCCTTTTAATGGCTGCATAATATTCCATTGTGTATATATACCACATCTTCTTTATCCATTCATCTGTCGAGGGACATCTTGGCTTGTTCCACAGTTTGGCCATTGTGGATATTGCTGCTATAAACATTAGGGTACACATACCCCTTCGGATACCTACATTTGGATCTTTGTGCTAAATATCCAGTAGTGCAATTGCTGGATCGTATGGTAGCTCTATTTTCAACTGTTTGAGGAACCTCCATACTGTTTTCCAGAGTGGCTCCACCAGCTTGCATTCCCACCAACTGTGTAGGAGGGTTCCCCTTTCTCCACATCCCAGCCAACATCTGTCGTTTCCTGACTTCTTAATTTTAGCCATCCTGACTGGTATGAGGTGGTATCTCATTGAAGTTCTGATTTGGATTTCCCTGATGCCGAGTGATGTGGAGCGCTTTTTCATGTGCCTGTTGGCCATTTGGATGTCTTCTTTGGAAAAATGTCTGTTCATGTCTTCTGCCCATTTCTTCATTGGATTATTTGTTCTTTGGGTGTTGAGTTTGATAAGTTCTTTATAGATTTTGGATACTAGCCCTTTATCTGATATGTCATTTGCAAATATCTTCTCCCATTCTGTTGGTTGTCTTTTGGTTTTGTGGACTGTTTCTTTTGCTGGGCAAAAGCTTTTTATCTTGATGAAATCCCCATAGTTCAATTTTGCCCTTGATTCCCTTGCCTTTGGCGAAGTTTCTAGGAAGAAGTTGCTGCAGCTGAGGTTGAAGAGGTTGCTGCTTGTGTTCTCCTTTAGGATTTTGATGGACTCCTGTCTCACGTTTAGGTCTTTCAACAATTTGGAGTCTATTTTTGTGTGTGGTGTAAGGAAATGGTCCAGTATCATTCTTCTGCATCTGGCTGTCCAATTTTCCCAACACCATTTGTTGAAGAGATTGTCTTTTTTCCATTGGACATTCTTTCCTGCTTTGTCAAATCATAGTTGACCATAGAGTTGAGGGTACATTTCTGGGCTCTCTATTCTGTTCCATTGATCGATGTGTCTGTTTTTGTGCCAGTACCATACTGTCTTGATGATGACAGCTTTGTAATAGAGCTGGAAGTCCAGAATTGTGATGCCACCAGTTTGCTTTTCTTTTTCAATATTCCTCTGGCTATTGGGGGAGTCTTCTGGTTCCATACAAATTTTAGGATTATTTGTTCCATTTCTTTGAAAAAGGTGGATGGTATTTTGATGGGGATTGCATTGAATGTGTAGATTGCTCTAGGTAGCATTGACATTTTCACAGTGTTTGTTCTTCCAATCCATGAGAATGGAATGTTTTTCCATTTCTTTGTGTCTTCTTCAATTTCTTTCATGAGTATTTTATACTTTTCTGAGTACAGATCCTTTGCCTCTTTGGTTAAATTTATTCCTAGGTATCTTACGGTTTTGGGTGTAATTGTAAATGGGATCGACTCCTTGATTTGTCTCTCTTCTGTCTTGAGGTTGGTGTATAGGAATGCCACTGATTTCTGTGCATTGATTTTATATCCTGCTACTTGACTGAATTCCTGTATGAGTTCTAGTAGTTTTGGGGTGGAATCTTTTGGGTTTTTCACATACAGTATCATATCTTCTGCAAAGGTGAGAGTTTGACTTCCTCTTTGCCGATTTGGATGCCTTTGATTTCTTTTTGTTGTCTGATTGCTGTGGCTAGGACTTCTAATACTATGTTGATTAGCAGTGGTGACAGTGGACATCCCTGCCACATTCCTGACCTTAGGGGACAGGCTCTCAGCTTTTCCCCATTGAGAATAATATTCGCTGTAGGTTTTTCATAGATGGCTCTTATGATATTGAGGTACGTACCCTCTATCCCTATACTCTGAAGAGTTTTGATCAAGAAAGGATGCTGTACTTTGTCAAATGCTTTTTCTGCATCAATTGAGAGGATCATATGATTCTTGTTCTTTGTTTCGTTAATGTATTGTATCTCGTTGATTGATTTGCGGATGTTGAACCAACTTTGAAGCCCAGGGATAAATCCCACTTGGTCATGGTGAATAATCCTTTTAATGTACTGTTGGATAATGTTGGCTAGTTTTGGGTGAGAATTTTTGCGTCCATGTTCATCAAGGATATTGGTCTGTAATTCTACTTTTTGATGGGGTCTTTGTCTGGTTTTGGGATCAAGGTAATGGTGTCTTCATAAAATGAGTTTGGAAGTTTTCCTTCCATTTCTATTGTTTGGAACAGTTTCAGGAGAAGAGGTATTAATTCTTTTGAAATGTCTGATAGAATTTCCCTGGGAAGCCATCTGGCACTGGGCTTCTGTTTCTTGGGAGATTTTTGATGACTGCTTCAATTTCCTCAGTGGTTATAGGTCTGTTCAGGTTTTCTATTTCTTCCTGGTTCAATTTTGGTAGTTGATACATCTCTAGGAACGCACCCATTTCTTCCAGGTGATCTAATTTGCTGACCTAGAGTTCCTCACAATATGTTCTTATAATTGTTTTTATTTCTTTGGTGTTGGTTGTGATCTCTCCTCTTTCATTCACGATTTTGTTGTTTTGGGTAATTCCTCTTTTCTTTTTGATAAGTCTGGCCAGAGGTTTATCAATCTTGTTAATTCTTTCAAAGAACCAGCTCCTAGTTTCCTTGATCTGTTCTACTGTTCTTTTGGTTTCTATTTCATGGATTTCTGCTCTGATCTTTATAATTTCTCTTCTCCTGTTGGGTTTAGGCTTTATTTGCGGTTCTTTCTCCAGCTCCTTTAGGTGTAGGGTTAGGTTGTGTATTTGAGACCTCTCTTGGTTCTTGAGAAAGGCTTGTGCTGCTATATACTTTCCTCTCAGGACTGCCTTTGCTGTATCCCAAAGATTTTGAACAGTTGTGTTTTTATTTTCATTGGTTTCCATGCATTTTTTTAATGCTTCTTTAATTTCCTCATTGACCCATTCATTCTTTAGTAGGATGCTCGTTAGCCTCCATGTACTTAAGTTCTTTCCAACTTTCCTCTTGTGATTGAGTTCTAGTTTCAAAGCACTATGGTCTGAAAATATGCAGCGAATGATCCCAATCTTTTGGTACCGGTTGAGACCTGATTTGTGACCTAGGATATGATCAATGCTGGAGAATGTTCCATGGGCACTAGAGAAGAACGTGTATTCTGTTGCTTTGGGATGGAATGTTCTGAATATGTCTGTGAAGTCCATTTGGTCCAGTGTGTCATTTAGAGTCTTTATTTCCTTTTTGATCTTTTGGTTAGATGATTTGTCCATTTCAGTCAGGGGGGTGTTAAAGTCCCCCACTATTATTGTATTGTTGTCAATGTGTTTCTTCGCTTTTGTTATTAATTGCCTTATATAATTGGCTGCTCCCATGTTCGGGGCATAGATATTTACAATTTTTAGATCTTCTTGTTGGATACACCCTTTAAGTAGGATATAGTGTCCTTCCTCATCTCTTATTACAGTCTTTGTTTTAAAGTCTAATTTGTCTGAGGGGGGCGGAGCAAGATGGCAGAGGAGTAGGAGACCTAGATTTCATCTGGTCTCAGGAATTCAGCTGAATAGGGATCAAACCATTCTGAACACCTACGAACTCAACAGGAGATCGAACAGGAGAGTAGCAACAACATTCTGAACAGAGAAGCGACCACTTACTGGAGGGTAGGGCGTGCGGAGATGTGAATCCGAGGCGATATTTGGGAGGATAGACGGCGGGGGAGTGGCCTCCGCCGGCCGCTTCTGGCAAGTGATAGAGCCGCGGAGCACAAAATCGGACCTTTTAGAAGTTGGCTCGGCGGAGGGACGTCGCTGCAGTGGCTAAGCGGGGGGTGGAATCCTCCCGGGACAGTGTGGTCACAGGACCCTTGGGGTCTCGGAGAGACCGGGGGTCCCTGAGTGCGCCAGAGCTCCCAGGTATCGGAGCGGGGAAGCCGGCTGCAGAGACGGAGCAGAGTCGCGGGCTCTCAGCTCGGGGTTGCCATAAACTGTGATCTGCGGCCCAGTCGGGGCACGGCTCCCCCAGCAGGGACCCAACAAGCAGCAGATCCGGGGAAACTCCCCTTCCTTCCCGGGGAGGAGCGGTGCGGCAGCGCACCGCAGGGATCTGCTGGATTTGGAGACTCCGTGCGGTGTCGGGTGCCAGAGATAGCAACGCTCAATCACAGGCCGGGTGAGCACGGAGTGCAGCCGGAGACCAGGGACACGGAATTGACTTCTTTTCTCTGGGATCACACTGAGGAGCGGGGCCCCGAGTTCTCAGCTCCTCCGGGTGGAGATTGGGAGGCCACCATTTCTGCCCTGGTCCTCCAAAGCTGTACTGAGAGCTTGCAGGGAACAAAAGCTCCTGAGAACAAACC
>NW_027397082.1:14548174-14551632 GCF_003265705.2 Callorhinus ursinus | reverse complement strand
CGCTAGGGGAATACTGCACATAGATTGATGGCTTTTTTTTTTTTTTTAACCATGATTCATTATTTCATCAGAGTTAATTTTTGTTGACTGTTTTTTTTTTATTTTTCTTTTTCCCTTTTTCAACCAACATCTTATCAATCCCTTTTTAAAAAAAAATTTTTCATTTTTCATTTTTAGAGTCATATTTTATCCCTTCATAGTAGTTACCCTTATTTTTGGCATATATATATAAGTTGTTCTCACTTTAAAATTTTGAGGTACAGTTTCTTCTAACGGATAAAAATATACCCTAAATCACTAGTGTATGGCTTTGTTCTAGTCTCCTGCCTGATCACATTCTCTCCCTTTTTCCTTTTTTTTTCTTTTTTTTCTTAAATCTTCTTTCTTTTTTCAAACAATTTATCTTACCATGTCCTTTTATAAAATCTTTTATAATTTTCATCTTTACAGTCATCTTCCATCCCTTCATTGTATCAACCCTTATTTTGTACATATATGTCTTTCTTCCTTTAAAATTTTAGGAGGCACTTTTTTCTAACAGACCAAAATACGCCCAAAATCTAGTGTGTGGCACTGATCTATGCACTAGCCTGATCATATTTGATCATATTCTGCTTTTTTTGTATTGTTTTGTTTTTGTTTTTATCTTTTTTTTTTCTTTTTCGCTTTCTTTTTTCTTTCTTTCCCTTTCTTTTCCCATGGTTTCAGGTCTTTTCTGATTTGTATACAGTATATTTGCTGGGGACGTTGTTAACCTGTTAGCATTTTGTTCTCTCATTCATCTATTCTCCTCTGGACAAAATGACAAGACAAAAGAAATCACCTCAGCAAAAAGAACAAGAGGTAGTACCGTCAGCCAGGGACCTACTCAATACAGACATTAGTACGATGTCGGACCTAGAGTTCAGAATCATGACTTTAAAGATACTAGCTGGGCTTGAAAAAAGCGTGGAAGTTATTAGAGAAACCCTTTCTGGAGAAATAAAAGAACTAAAATCGAACCAAATCGAAATCAAAAAGACTATTGATGAGGTGCAATCAAAAATGGGGGCACTAAATGCTAGGATAAATGAGGCAGAAGAGAGAATTAGCGATATAGAAGACCAAAGGATGGAAAAAAAGAGGCTGAGAAAAAGAGAGAGAAACAACTAGAGGATCACGAGGGCAGAATTCGAAAGATAGGCGATACGATAAGACGAAACAACATTAGAATAATTGGGATCCCAGAAGAAGAAGAGAGAGAGAGAGGGGCAGAAGGTATATTGGAGCAAATTATAGCAGAGAACTTCCCTAATGTGAGGAAGGAAACAGGCATTAAAATCCAGGAGGCACAGAGAACCCCTCTCAAAATCAAAAAAAGTAGGTCAATAGCCCGACATCTAATAGTAAAACTTACGAGTCTCAGAGACAAAGAGAAAATCCTGAAAGCAGCTCGGGAGAAGAGATATGTAACCTACAATGGTAGAAACATTAGATTGACAACAGACCTATCCACAGAGACCTGGCAGGCCAGAAAGGACTGGCAAGATATCTTCAGAGCACTAAATGAGAAAAATATGCAGCCAAGAATACTATATCCAGCTAGGCTATCACTGAAAATAGAAGGAGAGATAAAAAGCTTCCAGAACAAACAAAAACTAAAGGAATTTCCAAACACGAATCCAGCCCTCCAAGAAATATTGACAGGGGTCCTCTAAGCAAAGAGAGAACTTAAAAGCAGCAAAGAGCAGAAACGAACACAGACAACAGACAGTTAACAGTCACCTAACAGGTAACACAATGGCACTAAATTCATACGTTTCAATAGTTACCCTGAAAGTAAATGGGCTCAATGCCCCAATCAAAAGACACAGGCTATCAGATTGGATTAAAAAACAAGGCCCATCAATATGCTGTCTGCAAGAGACTCATTTTAGACCCAAAGACACCCCCAGACTGAAAGTGAGGGTGTGGAAAACCATTTACCATGCTAATGGAAAAGAAAAGAAAGCTGGGGTGGCAATCCTTATATCAGACAAACTAGATTTTAAAACAAAGACTGTAATAAGAGATGAGGAAGGACACTATATCCTACTTAAAGAGTCTATCCAACAAGAAGATCTAACAATTATAAATATCTATGCCCCGAACATGGGAGCAGCCAATTATATAAGGCAATTAATAACAAAAGCAAAGAAACACATTGACAACAATACAATAATAGTGGGGGACTTTAACACCCCCGTGACTGAAATCGACAGATCATCTAAGCAAAAGATCAACAAGGAAATAAAGACTTTAAATGACACACTGGACCAAATGGACTTCACAGACATATTCAGAACATTCCATCCCAAAGCAACGGAATACACATTCTTCTCTAGTGCCCATGGAACATTCTCCAGAATTGATCATATCCTAGGTCACAAATCAGGTGTCAATCGGTACCAAAAGATTGGGATCATTCCCTGCATATTTTCAGACCACAATGCTTTGAAACTAGAACTCAACCACAAGAGGAAAGTCGGAAAGAACTCAAATACATGGAGGCTAAAGAGCATCCTACTAAAGAATGAATGGGTCAACCAAGAAATTAAAGAAGAATTAAAAAAATTCATGGAAACCAATGAAAATGAAAACACAACTGTTCAAAATCTTTGGGATACAGCAAAGGCAGTCCTGAGAGGAAAATATATAGCAATACAAGCCTTTCTCAAGAAACAAGAAAGGTCTCAAATACACAACCTAACCCTACACCTAAAGGAGCTGGAGAAAGAACAGCAAATAAAGCCTAAACCCAGCAGGAGAAGAGAAATCATAAAGATCAGAGCAGAAATCAATGAACTAGAAACCAAAAGAACAGTAGAACAGATCAACGAAACTAGGAGCTGGTTCTTTGAAAGAATTAACAAGATTGATAAACCCCTGGCCAGACTGATCAAAAAGAAAAGAGAAAGGACCCAAATCAACAAAATCATGAATGAAAGAGGAGAGATCACAACCAACACCAAAGAAACACAAACAATTATAAGAACATATTATGAGCAACTCTATACCAGCAAATTAGAGAACCTGGAAGAAATGGGTGCATTCCTAGAGATGTATCAACTACCAAAATTGAACCAGGAAGAAATAGAAAACCTGAACAGACCTATAACCACTAAGGAAATTGAAACAGTCATCAAAAATCTCCCAAGAAACAAAAGCCCAGGGCCAGATGGCTTCCCAGGGGAATTCTATCAGACATTTCAAGAAGAATTAATACCTATTCTCCTGAAACTGTTCCAAAAAATAGAAATGGAAGGGAAACTTCCAAACTCATTTTATGAGGCCAGCATTACCTTGATCCCCAAACCAGACAAAGACCCCATCAAAAAAGAGAATTACAGACCAATATCCTTGATGAACATGGATGCAAAAATTCTCACCAAAATACTAGCCAATAGGATCCAACAGTACATTAAAAGGATTATTCACCA
>NW_027397082.1:14512247-14523174 GCF_003265705.2 Callorhinus ursinus | reverse complement strand
AAAACAGACGCATAGATCAATGGAACAGAATCGAGAGCCCAGAAATGGACCCTCAACTCTATGGTCAACTTATTTTTGACAAAGCAGGAAAGAATGTCCAATGGCAAAAAGACAGTCTCTTCAACAAATGGTGTTGGGAAAATTGGACAGCCACACGCAGAAGAATGAAACTGGATCATTTCCTTACACCACACACAAAAATAGACTCCAAATGTTTGAAAGACCTAAACGTGAGACAGGAGTCCATCCAAATCCTAAAGGAGAACACAGGTAGCAACCTTTTCGACCTTAGCCGCAGCAACTTCTTCCTAGAAACATCGCCAAAGGCACGGGAAGCCAGGGCAAAAATGAACTATTGGGATGTCATCAAGATAAAAAGCTTTTGCACAGCAAAAGAAACAGTCCACAAAACCAAAAGACAACCGACAGAATGGGAGAAAATATTTGCAAACGACATATCAGATAAAGGGCTAGTATCCAAAATCTATAAAGAACTTATCAAACTCAACACCCAAAGAACAAATAATCCAATCAAGAAATGGGCAGAAGACATGAACAGACATTTCTCCATAGAAGACATCCAAATGGCCAACAGGCACATGAAAAAGTGCTCCACATCGCTCGGCATCAGGGAAATCCAAATCAAAACCTCAATGAGATACCACCTCACACCCGTCAGAATGGCTAAAATAAACAAGTCAGGGAACGAGAGATGTTGGCGGGGATGTGGAGAAAGGGGAACCCTCCTACACTGTTGGTGGGAATGCAAGCTGGTGCAACCCCTCTGGAAAACAGTATGGAGGTTCCTCAAACCGTTGAAATTAGAGCTACTGTTCGATCCAGCAATTGCACTACTGGGTATTTACCACAAAGATACAAATGTAAGGACCCGAAGGGGTACGTGTACCCCAATGTTTATAGCAGCAATGTCCACAATAGCCAAACTGTGGAAAGAGCCAAGATGCCCATCGACAGATGAATGGATAAAGAAGAAGTGGTATATATACACAATGGAATATTATGTAGCCATCAAAAGAAATGAGATCTTTCCATTTGCAATGACGTGGATGGAACTGGAGGGTGTTATGCTGAGTGAAATAAGTCAATCAGAGAAAGACATGTATCATATGACCTCACTGATATGAGGAATTCTTAATCTCAGGAAACAAACTGAGTGTTAGTGGAATGGTTGGGCGTGGGAGGGATGGGGTGGCTGGGTGATAGACATTGGGAAGGGTATGTGCTACGGTGAGCGCTGTGAATTGTGCAAGACTGTTGAATTACAGATCTGTACTTCTGAAACAAATAACGCAACATATTTTAAGAAAAAAGGAAAAGAAGAAGATAACAGGAGAGAAAGAAAAGGGGAGTATGTCAGTGGGGGAGACGAACCATGAGAGATGCTGGTCTCTGAAAAACAAACTGAGGGTTCTAGAGGGGAGGGGGGTAGGGGAATGGGTTAGCCTGGTGATGGGTATTGAGGAGGGCACGTTCTGCATGGAGCACTGGGTGTTATGAACAAACAATGAATCATGGAACACTGCATCAAAAACTAATGATGTAATATATGGTGATTAACATAACAATAAAAAAATTAAAAAACAAAGAAAAAAAAAGAGCAGCTATTCATTGTATGTAATCTTGCCACTTTCTTGTTTCATTAATTTCTATTTCTATCTTTACTGAAAAGTTTCTTTCAATTTTGTGGGCTTAGTTTTAGTAACATTTTACTAGTTTCTTATTAGTAATAATTCACTCACAACTTCTTTTTAATTAAAAAATACTTAAAGCTACAAATATTCTTCTGAGTCTAGCTTTAAGTTAAGCTCATGTTTTACTATGATTTGTTACTTTCATTCATTTCTAGACAATTTTTAATGTTGAGTTTATCATCACTGTGATTAGGAAATACTCAGAGGATTGTTACTTAATTTTTCAGGAGTTAAATTTGTTCTCTTTTATTAATGTTTTAAATTTGTGTGTTTATATCTTTGTTTTTGGTATACAGTCTTATTGGACTATGATAAAATAATTTGGCCTATGCAGTATCTTTAATTTAAAAATTTAGATTTTCTTTGTTGCTATTAGTGAATTTTTCTGTAAATATTCCATTGATTTAAGAAAAGAATATTTATGTATGTGATCTCTTTGGAAATAGTTGATTATATTATTCAAATTTCTGTTTGATTTTTGCCTACTGGATTTATCAATTTCTGTAAAAGACACATAAATACCTCCCTTTGTGTATTTGGCTGCTATAAGATCTGGTACAAGACAGTAATGACTAGCATATTACCATAGATTTTTTCCTTTAAGATAGAAAGTTGTCTTTTTCTTTCATTTAATGTAGTTAGTATCAAATGAAGGATTAATATTAATAAAGCCTATTTCTTTTTTGCATTTACATTACGTAGATATAGTAAGTACAAAATATATATCAGAAATGTATATGTTTGTCTGTGGGTATATGTTGACTTTAAGTAAATTTTTCAACAGTTTTGTTTAGGTATAATTGTTAAGCAGCTGCACACATTTAATGTATGCCATTTGATGAGTTAGTACATATGCAAACACTCGTGATAACATCACCACATGAAGATGATAAATGCATCCGGCATCTTCCAGAGTTCCCTTTGTGTCTCTTTCTTTTTTGTTTTTTTGCAGTAAGAACACAACATGAGATCTATTCTCCTAGAAATTGTGAAGTGCACAATACTGTGTTGTTACTATAGCCATCGTGTTGTATAGCAAACTTCTAGAATTTATTCATTTAGCATCACTGAAACTTGATACTGTTTGTAGAACAACTCCCAATTTCCCCACTCCCCAGCTCCTGGCACCCACTATTGTATTCTCTGCTTCTATAAGTTGGACTATTTTAGATACCTCACATAAGTGGTAAAGAACTAGTCAGATGTTTCACCAAAGAAAACATACAAATGGCTAAGAGGCATATGAAAATATGTTCAACATTATTATTTTAAGTAAACTTTTAATCAAAATCTAACATTCCTAAAGGCCCAAGATCATAAGTGCACAGCTTGCTAAGCTATTATGGAGTGATTATACTTTTGTAGACACCAACAAGATTAAGAAATATAGTATTTATAGTATCCAAAAAAAAATCTTTGTTTCTGGTTCCAGTTATTTCCCTTTAAATAAACACCTTTATGTAGGTACTTGGCAGGCGGACTGTAAGGTGCCCTTGCCATCCCCTCCACCCCCTGAACCAATGATCTTGACTTGCTTCTAACCAAAAGAAATGGTAAAGGGGATGAGATGTCACCATGTGCTTGTTATGTTGTATGTGACTTCTTCTTGCTAGTGAATTAGCTCCACAGACTCCTTGCTGGCTTGACAGAGTGATGATGTTGGGAAAACCCACATGGCAAGGAATTAAGGGCAGCCTCTAGGAACTGCAGGAAGTCTCCAGGACCAGAGTCAACTGACAGCCAGAGAGAAGCCATGTCTCTCATTCCTAACAGGAAATAAATTCTGCCAGCAAACTGAATTGTTTTGGAAGCAGATCCTTCCCCAGAGACACCTCCAGAAGACAATGAACTGAGCAGATACCTTAATTGCTTCTTTGTGATAGTTTAAGCAGAGGATCTAGAAAAGCCATGCTTGACCTCTGAACACACAGAAAATTTGAAATAATCAGCGTGTGTTGTTTTAATTCTCTAAATTTGTGGGAATTTGTTATGTAGTGATACATGACTAATAAGCCCCTATTCTGAATTCAATCTACCGTAGTTTTGCGTGGTTAGAATTTTATATCAATAATTTAGTGCGTGGTCATTTGTATCTGGCTTCGTTTGCTCAGTGTTATATTGCTTCTGCAGTTCTTTGATGTGTTATTGTATATAAATGTTAGATTCTATCAGCATTTTCTCCTTGTTTTCATGGGAGCACTGGCCTATATATGTGGCTCTCCATGTAAATCTATAGTCAGTCCGCATTACTTTACTGGTCAGAATGCCAGTAGGTGACCAAAAGGACACACAGGAACACCTATTTAATTGGCCATCATTCCTGATTCCCCTCAATTTTTCAGTTTATTATTAAATTATAATGTATGCCTTTAATCTCTGAATTTTTTTAAGTTGGAAATTATGCAGACAAATTAATCTGTAATTCAATTCACAACTTTAATATTTTCCCAAGTTATTTTGAGTGAATGCTACTTAGAAAATCCTGGTTATAAAAAGAGTTTTATTTTGCCACTAGCTAATATGGAGTATTCCCATAGAGCTGTAAATGAGCTCAATATTCATTATGCAAACGAATAGAACCAGACAAAATTAAATGGGTGCAGCTTTGTGGCATCATTTCAGGGACCTAATCAGGGGTTTCAGGCCTCCAGGCTAAGGGAGTCATGTTAATTTGCTCTTGAGAAATAATAAAACATTTCAAAGAGAAATTTCATTGCAAAGGGTCTGACCTAAAGGGAGGAAAGGTTTCAGGGAGATGGTGCTAGGAAGTGATGGTAACTCCATCATGCTGCTTCATGCCTGAAGGCAACTTTCATGGTCCATTCTGCTGTGTTTGGTTTGGTGATCAACTCTTAGTCCTGACTTCATAAGGACCAATTATCTATTTTTATCATCTTCTTCCTGATGAACTAACTGGGAGATACATATTCTCATGTATTTAACTTTTTGAGAGATGGATCCAACAGAAAAATATTCCTAATTTACTTAGCACAAAACTAAATCTAGGTACTGTTTCTGGCTTTGCCACCAAAACACTGTATATCTTTGAGTAAATAACTTCATCTTCCTGGCTGTTCATTTCCTCCTTGATTAAAATACTGTTATCTCACTACTATTAGTAATAATAATGATAGAGGAGAGATGGATGGACCAGATAATCATACAGGGAACTAAAACCTCAGAAACTAAAATGGAAAGAGTATTGAGCACAATCTGATTCACAGACCTTATGTGCACAAGGATGGAACTATGCTAGGGAAGGTAAAGTAATATCTCATGAGACTAGGGAATATACCCCAGTTTTCTTGAATTCAATTTCTGGTTCTTTTTTACTATGATACTCTAATTTCTAAGTGTATTTAAGATTCAAAAATTCTTGCTTTTGGCTTTCGGCTCGGGGAGGCAAAGGTGCAACTTTTTTCGGTCGTCCCCAATCCGGGTTCATCCGACACCAGCCACCTCTGCCATGCCGCCTAAGTTCGACCCCAACGAGATCAAAGTCGTGTACCTGAGGTGCACCGGTGACGAAGTCAGTGCCACGTCTGCCCTGGGCCCGAAGATAGGCCCGCTGGGTCTGTCTCCAAAAAAGGTTGATGATGACATCGCCAAGGCAACCGGTGATTGGAAGGGTCTAAGGATTACGGTGAAACTGACCATTCAGAACAGACAGGCCCAGATTGAAGTGGTACCTTCTGCCTCCACCCTGATTATCAAAGCCCTCAAGGACCCACTAAGAGACAGAAAGAAGCAGAAAAACATTAAGCACAGTGGAAATATCACTTTTGATGAGATTGTCAATATTGCCCGGCAGATGCGACACCGATCTTTAGCGAGAGAACTCTCTGGAACTATTAAAGAGATCCTGGGGACTGCCCAGTCTGTGGGCTGCAATGTAGATGGCCGCCACCCTCATGACATCATAGATGACATCAACAGTGGTGCGCTGGAATGCCCGGCTAGTTAACTGCAAAGGAAAATGTTTCAATAAAGGATCATTTGACAACCAAAAAAAAAAAAAAAAAAAAGATTCAAAAATTCTTTTCTAGACAACATAAAAATATCCAAAAGGATCTGCAAGATAATTGGCAGCTATATTGGAAAAAAAAAATCTGAACTCTTTGGGTGAATAAAATAAGTTAATCAAAGAATAAAAATTTCTGGTTTATGGACAATATGTGGAGAATTCTATATATTCTATATTCTTATTCAACAGTGTTGCACATTAAGAGAGAGAGCACCCCAAGGAAATTATGTAAGGATAAGTTGTAACATAATAATCCTAAATAGGGCTTTACAAGTCAAAGTTTTCACAATGGGGAGTATCTCTTCACCAATTTCAAAGAAACTAATAATTTTTACCAACTATTCTTCTCATGTAAGAAACAAGTGAATGGTGGCTCAGTTTGTTAAGTGTCTGCCTTTGGCTCAGGTCACGTTCCCGGAGTCCTGGGATTGAGCCCGCATAGGGTTCCTTGCTCAGCAGGAGCCTACTTCTCCCTCTCCCTCTGTGTGCTCTCTCTCTCTCTCTCTCTCTCTCTCAAATAAATAAATAAATAAATAAATAAATAAATATCTTAAAAAGTAGTGAAAGAAGTGAATGGGCAAAAATAATAATGAAATTAGACTTTATGTTTAAGAACATGCTTTAATATGTGATATCATTTGATTTATCATGTTATTATTATTGCCAGATACAAAACTCATTTTCATTTCTCAGATGGAACTTTGCCTCTATTTTTGTAGCATCACTAAGAAAAACAGGGGACCCCCTATAATTGGCTCAGAACATCCAAATAAGTCCAACTCTTTAGAGAGAGCTATAATTACTTTGATGAGGTTGTCTAAACAACCAGCCATCCTGTCTTTGCAAGATTAGATGCAAAAGAAGCAGTTATTTCTCTAATGCCTTCTGCTAATCTCAAGGAATTGTTTTCAAATGGGAGGAAAAGTTCATCATTTTCCTTGCAAGGAGCTGTTTCATAAGTATTATTATCAAAATAATTGCAATTTCAAACTAATCAAAGATGTATTTTAGTAGAACTAGCAAATGCTCAAGGCTAGTATTTCACTGGGTGCTCTAAGAATTTTGTATGCAGCTCACACCTTCCCTCACTAGCCTCACATGCCTAATGCCACCAAATTTAGCCAGAAAAATCTCTTTTGCTTCTGGGTGTTGACAGAACCCAAGAAAAAACCAAACAAAGTCATCTGCTGGTGTGAGCCACCAGAAAGACCCTGAGGAAATCTGCATCTGTCAGGCAATGCGCAACCTCACTTCCCCAGATCCCATTCCTGGTATTATTCTGACAAATATCCATTTTCCTTATGCCATGCCTTCTATGACATCTCCAGCAGTGCTCGTGTGTGTCTGCAACTGTTCCACCCATGACAACAGTATTGTTTTAATGAGACTTTTTCCCCAGCTTCAATGACTATTTTCAAATATATTTTACAAGGATCCTGGGCCATTATTTTGAAGACAAATCAGAGAAAATGAAGTTACTATAAATCAGAGTAGATTTTGGTAGAACATTAGGAAGAACGTCTTATTTGTCTAGGATAAGAAACAGAAATGAGTGACTGATGAAGGCTGAAAATCTTCCAGAAGTCGGAGGGGAAGATGAACCATTAGAGACGATGGACTCTGAAAAACAAACTGAGGGTTCTAGAGGAGTGGGGGGGTGGGGGGATGGGTTAGCCTGGTGACGGGTATTAAAGAGGGCACGTTCTGCGTGGAGCACTGGGTGTTATGCACAAACAATGAATCATGGAAGACTGCATCAAAAACTAATGATGTAATGTATGGTGATTAACATAACAATAAAAAATTATTTAAAAAAAAGAATAAAAGAGACAAGCTCCATTTCAGAGTAAGCCTGAAGCCAAGGCTTCTATCAAATGGTCTCTTCAAATTTTAATCTGAGAAGATATAGTTCATTTCAAGTATTACCTCTCAGTGTATAGGCCAGAAACAGGCTCAAAGAAGAGCCTAATGGGAGGATTGTTTATTCAGTATACTGGAAAGTCACCTTCACTGCTTTTGCAGAGTTTCTAATCTTGTTCTCAAGTGCATCCCCCAAATTTAGCCTATCCCATGTGTCCAAAAGATATTAGTTGAATAAAGTTGTAAAAGAATTAACCATTGTTTCTTATTTTATAGTACAGGTATCTCAGTTCTAAAAAGGTAAATGATTCATCCAAGGCCACACAGCAAACCTTGAAGCTCACTCCAATTAAAAAAAAAAAAAATCATGCTTGAGCAGAACAGCGTATGGAGAAGAAAGCCTCCCAGGGCGTCTCCAAATCACACCCCCTATAATTGAGGACTAGGGTGTGAAGATCAACTCTACCTCTAGTCTTTGTTCAGGCACTTTCTAACATGGCAATGCAGCAAAACCTGATATTGGCAGTAATTCCTTCCCGAAACCTCTTTTATTGAAGCTCAACATCTCATTAGCCTATCAAGTTGGTTGCTCACCTTCACTAGTTAATGTGTTTTTTTTCCCTTTTACCCTAAAGAAATAATATCCAGCTCCTTATTTGCACTTCTTGTGAAAAATCTTTTGCTTAAACCTCAGCTTGCTGTATGTGAAGTGCATGTATTTCCAAACCTGAGAGTTAATCATCACTCAATTATCATCTTAGGCATTACTTGAGAACTTTGTTTTTCTTGTTTTCTATACACCTGATTTATCATGAAGAACAGGTTTGTATAAGGGCATCAAGTACACCGTTGCCATATATTTATCAAGATAATAATATTATCCAGATGGACTTCAGGGATGGATACAAAACAGGCAAATAGTTAATAGATTAAGAAAATAAATGAATATTTGGACCTTTTGAGGCATTGAGTCTCTAATGGGAAAAAACTCTAAAGGTCATCTCATCCTTCTGTCACTTGGTCACTCTATGTATGCTTGCAAATACCAATTTCCAATCTCTACCATTCATCCTAGTTTTCTTTCAGTCTTGGCCAGAACATCAACTAATCATAATGATTTGCCTGGTGGGATGATCCAGGCACTTATCCCTAATGTATTTTTGCTCTTAATTCACTCTTGTACAGTCAAGGTTTTACAAATGTTCATTCACTCTTATTGCTGGGTACAGAAGCACAAATGCCACAGTGAGCTCCCTAGTTCAGGACATTCCTTCCATCATCTACTACTATGTAGAACCAACACCAGCTCATCATGATAATCTGAATCTGCTATTTCCATCAGTATAGTGACTCTTTTTTATGCCTGTTCCTCTGGCATAAGAAATCCAAAGCAACTAGAAAGAAGTTATAGCTTAAAATTCAATGGAACTCTTGATGTTTCTAAGAGAAGCATTCTTTCTCCTAAGATCTATGGTTACTAATTTGGCAAAGCCTAAGTTCTGGGCGACAGAAAGCACTGATTCTATAAGCACGTCACCAGGAGTAAGGTGAGAAGAGCCAATCTTACTTCCACTGCTTGCTTCCCAGACCTATATATACTAGCTATTATGGACACTTTTGGTCCCTTGAACAGACTGTGATCTGGTGATCAGTGCCCCAATCTCCAGGATGTTGTTCCTGAACTGTCTCATTAGCTGAACTTTTAATAATGTATTCTACTGTTCTGTCTGGATGATTAAATTTATGGTATGACCTATGTATCTGTTCTCATGCAATCATTGTTCATAGTCCCTTTGCTGTAAAAGGGTCCATTGTTCTGAAACAATGTTATTTAGACTACCATGATAATGAATTAGGCATTTTGTAAGTTCCTAAGTGGCGATGGTAGATGCACTGCTAGCAGAGAAGGAAAATCCATATTCATAGTAGAAGTCAATTCTTTCCCTTTTTGGGTAGAAGGAATTCAATTGAACTGACCTACCACTGTGTGGGTAACTGGTTTTCTGGAGGAATTATGCCATATGGAGGGATCATCCTTACAATGGGCCTAATTTTCAGTGCAGTCTGTGCTGTGGCTTCAGAAGAAGAAAATCTCCTTAATAGCTGCCCCAGAGGCCCTCTGGCTTCTGTGTGCTTTGAGATAGCAGTTGGCTGCCCTGAAGCTACCATCATCTTATTGCAAGTTTTCCAATAAAGAGCCAAATGAATTCACATTCTTTATAATATCATTTCCCCCACGCCATTCCAGCCCTCAGCTACTGCACAGTCGGTGCCTTATGTTCTACCAGCACTTCATTCTGATTACTCACATGAAAGCCCCAATGATAATGATGCCACATCACCAGTCATTAGATCCTTGTTGTCATCAGATCAGAGTGTAATCCAGCTCCACATTCCCATCTCCTTTCTAGAGCCACCCCCAATTCCACTGTCTTAATCTGCCTTCCCACACAATGCAGGGTCTAATGTGAAGAGGTATAAGCCATCGTTTTATCCAGAGTGCTATCCCACGGAGCAGGATTGAGGACAAAATTGAGGTAGGAAGCAAGTAAGGGACAATATGAGGATGTGTTATAGAATCAGGTTTGTGTAACCAAATTCTGCCCCTTGACCCGAGTTGTATGGTTCAGAGTTGAATTCTTGACCCGTAGTAGATCACTGACAGACTTCTTCAAAACCTCTTTTTCACTCCAACCCTTTTCCTATTTGTGTTCTAATACAAAAATAAAATAAAATGTGGTCTATACTTAGAAAGAATATAGCAGAAGCTCAGAGTGAAACAAAGACAAAAGATGGAGACAGAGAAATGCTTTTTCCTTATAACAACCTGATCCCCGATTCCAAACTGTCCCTAAAGTCCAGAAACTACAAGATAGTCAGTTTTCTGACAAGGAATTATACTCCCTTGCTTAAGATAACTTTTTTTTTTTAATTTTTTGCCCAGGAAGTAGGTATTTTTTTTAAATATTTTATTCATTTAATAGAGAGAGAGAGAGCCCTGACTTACTATGTTTCCTTGAGTCACTCCTTATGGTTAATTCCAGGTGTTATCTTTTTGATATTCAGAACTACAGTGAAGTTCTTTAAGAAGAAGATATCTGCTCATCGTAACTCTTACACTTTTCTCCTGTGGACTCCCTTGAACAAGTATAAGATAGATGATAGATAGATGTTGATAGATGATACATAGATAGATGAGGATAGATATATAGATGATAGATGATAAAGCAAGAAAGGGAGAAAGAAAGGAAGGAAGGAAAGCAAGAAAGAAAGAAAGAAAGAAAGAAAGGAAAGGAAAGGAAAGGAAAGGAAAGGAAAGGAAAGGAAAGGA
>NW_027397082.1:14441559-14512237 GCF_003265705.2 Callorhinus ursinus | reverse complement strand
GGAAAGGAAAGGAAAGGAAAGGAAAGGAAAGGAAAGGAAAGGAAAGGGAAGGGAAGGAAAGGAAAGGAAAAAGACCTTGCTCTTCCTAGACTGTGCATCAGTAATTTGAAAACTAAATCACCGGGTCTGGTTAGATGGTTTGTAAATAACAGCAGTGACAAAAGATGCGAAAATACCTAACTGTCCAGGTAAGTGTCCACTCAAGTGATACTACTGGTGTCACTTTGAATTTGTCAGAAGTGGAAATGTTCCAGGAGATATGTCTTAAACCTTTATGACTTCTTAAGCTGAGCACAAAGGAAAGAACAGCTGATTTTTTCCTAGAGGACTTCATTTTATCTGAGGATGAAATAACACAATTGCAGCCTTTGTGTACTTCTTATTAGAAGTAAGGCTGGAGTCCCACTGTTGTGAGTTCCAATTCCAGCTCTGTCCTTCATTAACTGTGGGAAACTGAGTGAACCATATAATTCCTTTAAACACTTAACACACCCATGTAGTGGTAACGATTTTTATTTATTTATTTTTATTTGTTTTTTATTTTTTTGGTAACAGATTTTAAATCATGATCTTGTGGCAAAGCTTGAAAGTGAGGTTATATACTGACTAAGACCAGGACCTTTGACAACAGACAATCCTGTATTTGATGTGAATCTCTAACTTTTGTGTTTGTGTCCATAAGTGACTGCTTTAACCACACTAAGTGCCAACTTGTCATGTGTAACATGGACACTTAATTTCTACCTTCTCCAATTGTTATGAAGCTTAAATGACAGAATGCACAAAAGCACTGGGTCTAGGATGTTATATATAGTAAATGTTCAATAAATGTTATCTAACATACCTAGATAATATATAACATATCATGCACACGATACTTAGTTCCATTTTCTATATACTTTTATCACCCTTTTCTGTGTGTCATTCCTAACTTAATGTTCAGAAATAATTCTTCCAGAAGGTCCTGGTATACTATAAAGTTGTAAGACACTAAATAAAAAAAAGGTGTTCAATCAAACATTTTCTGAAAACATAGCCCCCCTAAAATCTAAAAGAACAGTGGGTCCAAAATTTCAAACTGTTTGGAGAAGTGAGGTATAGTGTTTAACTTTCTTCTTGTACTTTGTCTGGACAATATAAATGCCTATATTGCAATCCAAAGTAAGCATCTATGACATGTATATCACTCTCCCAAGTACCATGTGTAATTAAAAAAATGGAAGTGGTTTCCTGACATAATGTTATGTTCAGTGTAGTTGAAGAAAACATTTATTTACTATGTCAAGGGAAATTTTAAATGCGTAATAAATTACAGGTGAAGAGAATAAATATTCTATTGGGTTTGTTCACTTGTTTGCCTTAAACATTTCAGAGCTCTGAAAAAAAAGCCTTCACAAATGTGAATACATTTGGACCTCCCACAATTTTTTAGAGGTCTAAGGAAAATGGAGGATAGGGAAGAGGGATAAACTGATGATATTAATGTAGAAATTGAAACATTGTCATAGATTTTTAAAGATTGATGGTGGGGATAATGGAGGGAGTTTTTTGTATTGTATTGACTGAAAATAGAATAAAATGCCAATATTCCAGATAGATAAGATAGTGAATTGTGAACACTTGATTGAGTTATATTACCACCAGCCTCCTAATTTCATTTGAGAAGAAAAATAACGTGAATCATATAGCAAAGGCAAATTTTGAATGTCTCATGGAACATCTGTGATTAAACATTTTTCATGTTCTTCATCAAGATGTAAGACATACAAAAGTATTCTTAAATAAGAAATTTTTAATTAGAAAGTCTCAAAATGGTTTTCATGTACATGAAATTTATAGCATTTTTAAACAAAGTAGTAAATTAAAATATCATTATCTCTTGAATGGTTGAGGAAGGAGAAAATGAAAGAAGGAGGCAAGCTCACAATCTATTAAATCACTAGGTAGTTGGCTGACTTTATTGGACCATGGTAACAGATCCTCTTTTTTTTTTTTCCTTGCCCAACACATTTTTCTGTCTCTGTTCTTTGGTAACTCACACAGTACTTTTGATCACATAGATTGGCAAGTGAGCCAGGTCTGTGGAATCATATCACCCCATCTTCCTGGTAACAGTGAATAGGATATGGGATAGTCATTCAGGTCTAGAAAAATCAATCAGAATTTATCTCCTTGATTGACATATGGACCCCAAGGAAAGAAACTCCTTTTGTTGGAGCTGCTAAACTGGAGCTGACAATGGTTATCCATCCATAATGTTAAGAAACTATTGCATAAAAGGAAATGACACCAACACATTGAGAAGTTGGAAAAAGCAGAGATGAAAAATGAGCAGAGTCAAAGAGACAGAAAGAGAGATCCTTCTGGAATGGTGTCTCAGATTGCAATCCTTTAGACCCAATTCCTACAGAACCTTCTTCATTCTATTAATTTCTCAGTATCTTTCTCAACTTCATGAGCCAATAAAGCCCTTTCTTCATTAAGCTACCATAAATGGGGTTTCTGTTCATTGCAACAGAAAAAGTCTTGACTGTGACAAGAATATAGTTTAAATATGCATTCCACTAAGTTTTCTGACATGAAAGAATTTCACTTTACTCCAGGATAGTAGAAACCTAACGGAAGTGTGATTTCCAGTATGAAAGAAGTTAGAAATTTTGAAAATCTTTTTAATTTTTTTTTAAATTTTAGCACACATCTCGGATTTACACCACTCTACTATTCCTCAGAAAATGTTTCTCTCTCTTTCACTCTCTCTCTCTCTCACTAATCAGAAGAGTAGAAACCTCTATATAATTATATTTAGATGTTTGGAATGATGGTTCAAAAGGCTGGGGCACCTGGGTGGCTTAGTCAGTTAGGCATCTGCCTTCGGCTCAGGTCAGGATCCCAGGGTCCTGGGATCAAGGCGCACATCGGGCTCAGCGCTTCTCCCTCTACCTGCTGCTCTCCCTGCTTGCACACACACACTCTCTCTCTGTCAAAAAAAATAAAATCTTTATTTAAAAAAGGCTAAGAATTAACTCTTAAAATATTTACTGATTCAGAAAACATAGCTGTTCTAGTCACAAGGAAAGTCCCTCAATGGGTAATTTACATCCTAAGGTAGATGAAAGGATCATGTGGATGCTATTGTTCTCAAATGAAGTTATACAAAGACATGAAAATGAGAGTCAAGGAAAGGGGAGAATAGCTTCAGGAAGAGAGCCACATTCCATGTCTTGGTTTCCATTGAGCGATAAGAAACCTCTTCCTTATTTTGCAGCTTGTAATGAATCAGCATATGGATTGTGGGGAAAGACTCTGGGTTCAAAACTTGGCGCTGCTGCTCCTGAGGTATAGGACCCATTTGCAAACCACCTTAGTCAGTTGCCTTACATGTAACACAGGGCTAATATTAGCTACTCATGTGATATGATCATTGAGGGGATGCAGTCCATTATCTACAGGATCACAAGACAATGCTAGAGAGTGTTTACTTCCATTTTTCTCCTCCTGCCTTGGTGCCTGGAAGGCAAACCTTTATACCCTGAGCAGCCAGTCTCCTCCTCTGGCTTCCAGTTAGATTTGTTGCCTACAAGACAGATCTGCAGGAGGCTGGAGGACACAGGAGAGTGAGGTCTACGTATATGTGTCCTGCAGCAGCCCCCTGCCAGGGCACAGATAGGTCACACTGCAGTCCTCTACCAAAAGCCAACTTGGTACTGAGTGGTCCTCTTCCTCAGCCACTGCTGGCCAGGTTCTGGTAACCTCACCCAAATCTTGTTGCTTGTGAGTCTAGCAGCTTCCTTCTGTTGCTGACTCTGGAGTACTTAGCCATCCCCTCTTGTTTTCTCTTAATTCTGCTCATATTTTTGTAAATAGTCCCTTAATTAAACTCTCTAATAATTTCTTTTGGGTATGCTATTTCATTCCTGATGGATCCCTGAACAACATACACTTAGAAGGTTGTCCATCATACAGTCAATATTAAATAAACGTTACCTATTATTAGAGAACCTCACAGGTAAAAGTGATGTCTTTTCTGATATGTTGAAAAATCATCATAAGAACAAAGAGCAAGATTATAATTCAAAGACTGAAGAGGACGAGAATGACTATTTCATTCTAGAAGCAGTGCCGGGAAGATTGTTGCTTGTAGAAAGCAAGGCAAGCAACAAAGATTAAGATATGCAGTAAATGAGAATATCTGAGTGAAAAAGAAAAAGTAATTTGTTATACTTAAAGTTTTAAAACACTACAATTTTTTATTCCAACAAAATAAAATACACGAGTAACAAAACATAAACTAAGAACTGTCTTGAAAAACAATATGCTAAAACATTTTTGAAAAGAGGCACACTGGAGTAGGGTTAATTTTTTTTCTTTTCTTTTCTTTTTTTTTTTTTACTACCCTGACAAACACAAAAATAACTTTTCAGTGATCTTAGAGGAAATAAGCAAAAATCTGGACTCACCAGGTGATGACAAGTTTATGCCAATTTACCGTAGAGAACATATACAGAGAAAGGATTATGGAAATAAGTGGTTGCAGAGGTTGCATCTTTCTTCTTTAAGAACTGGAGGGAAGTGAATGCAATGAATGGTAACATTGCTTATTTGTAGAGGAAATAACAAATGACCATGAAAATGCTGACAATCAGGATTCATGCACTCATCTTATAGTCAGTGTATTTAAATGGGTGACTCATAATGTATGATTGTATAAATGTTAGCATTTTAATTTATTAGGATTTTTAATTTCTTATAAGCAAAGAAAAAGATGCAAGTGCTTTAAAACTTGCCGTCTATTTTGAAAAGTTGGATTGAATGTTATCAGCATCTTACTTTAGGGAAATTTCCTATAAGTAGAAATAAAGGCAAGACAAAACATCAGTGCTGGTTTGTTTCTGTAGGTCTGCCAAAAGAATTATGTATTTACAAACAGAACATATTCTATTATTAGTTTTTTAGTATTACTGCAAAACTTCAGTGATTTTCCATTTAATAGGGGAAAGAAAAAAAAAAAACTTCCCATTCCTAGAGAATTGTTTCTTCAGAGGTAAAGGAGAAAAAAAGAGAAACAGAGACAGAGAGAGAGACTGAGAGACCATGCTCTTTTCAGCAGAAATCATTCCAGGGTGAAAAGGTAATGTATATCATCTCCCAGTCTACTACAGTTTTAAAGGTTTTACGATTTTTTTCTTCTTCATGCTTCTTTTTTTCCAGCTGTCCATTGTCTCACCAGCTCTTCTGCATTGATCAGATGTCACTATTATTATTCTCTCCTGTTAAAGGTGAGGGATGTTTCTAGGATATTTGCTTTTGCTCTTTATGTTTTGGCAAAGACAATTCAAGCATCCTCTCTTTAATCAAATCAAGTTTAAGGTAAAATAGGGACAGGGTTCTAAATACATAGGCAACGGGAGAAGCGGAATGGGATAGATTGAAGGTAGCATTTAAACTTACAGAGACTGGTTTTTATAGGGCTGTTCAATGAACTGGTAAAGCTATTTGTGTGCTAAGCATCCTGTGAACTAAAGTAGCCTTCTCCTATTATGCTCAAGTGGGGAAAAATAACTATATATTCAATGCTAACTATACAATACAACCTAATAGAATCTTCCTCTGCAAAGTACTAAAATTAGATATTGGACACTGATGGAAAAGAAAAACCCAGGACTATTCCAAGTCATAATGCTACTTCAGTAAAACAGGAGGAAGAAGCTGTTAGTAGGATATTAATTTAGAAACCATGTTTGCTCATAGGGGCCTGGCTAATGCTTCTCCATGACCAATCTCTACTCTATTAGATTCAGATCATTCTCTCTGTGTTTGATATTGAAACTGAGCTTAGGCTTAGGGTAATGAAGTAAAGGAAGAGATGAACATTAAGGCTTCCTCCATGAAAGCTGGATGGTATTTTCTATATAAACACTTGCAATGAAAAATGACAAGTAGCATCATGTTGGCATTAGAATTAGCAGGCTTCAGTTTGCACAACTTGCAGGAACAGAGGAAGATAAAGGTTTGGTAATAGATTGGAAACATCTTTAAACAGGGAAACCAGTGATAAGAGGTTCTGTTTGGCATCTTACTTCCCTGCCTTATTGGCACGTGAAGTAGTATAGTTGCAAATTACACAACAGGTTTGGTGGTTTATATCACTCAAGACTGAATTTCCATTTCACTGGGCTATGAATCCTTTCCTAGATTTGTGGCCACTGTATTCCCACATTATCTCCCTCTCACACCTTCAGGGAAGAGGGAATTGTGTTTTATTGAAGACTGTGCAATAAAAGACCTTCAAAACTAGCCAATATCTAATGTCTTAAAAGATCACTTTATTAAAAACATATTTTCCTTTTATGAGCACCAATCTTTCCTTGTATAGCTTAAATACAGGCAAAGGCCTGCAAGGCCCTTCAACTGAGTGGAATTAAAGGTTATTGATGGTGATCCCAATTTGAGGGGCATCGGATTGGTCATTGTTTACCTCAATATTTGCCCTTTTGACTAAACTTCCAACATAAGAAGTCTAATTCCAGATGAATTGCAACTGCCCCTGTGAGGAGAATTATCTCCATTTTGTAAGAGCTTTTAGTTAATTGGAGCAGTTATCTAAAAGCAGGCAGCCTGGGGCATGGACTATGGAATAGGCAATGGGTGGACAGTTGGTGGAAAGGGGAATGGGGAACAGGAAACAAGAGACAAATTCATGCCTTCAGCGTTCGGCATACACATACTGAACTGTTCGTGGGTCCGGTGCTCCACAGGACACTGAGACAGAGGATGGACACTCAACAAATAGACAGACCCCTGCCCTCACTGTGCTTTCCTTTTAGTGAGAGGAGACAAACAAATAGTAAGTAAATGAGATGTCAGAGAGTGAGAAATGCTGAGAAGGAAATAAGAGAAGAGTATTGTGGAGAGTTCTGGGAGTGGGGCAGGAAGGGTTACTCCCCAGGAAATGATTGGACATAACCTTTCTGATGAGGGGGCATTTGAGTTGAAACTTCAAGGAAAAGAAAGAGCCACTCTTGAAAACTACCAGAGAAAGAGACTTCCAGTCAGACAAACTTCAAGTGACGATATTTTTTCCCCTACAAACTCAGAATATCAAAGGAATACAAGATGATGAGGATGGAATTTAGTAGGGAGAACAGCAGCAGATAAGCTTGGACCAGTGGATAAAGCCAGATCCGGTCAATTAAAAAGATTGATTTTATGCTGAACTAAATGGTGAGCGATAGGAGACTTTGGCGCAGGGTGTATTAGTCAGCCCGGATTGTCATAACTGAATACCACAGACTGGCAGCTTCACCAGCAGAAATTTATTTTCTCACATTTTTGGAGACTGGAAGTCCAACATCGAGGGCCAATAGGCTTGGTTGCTGGTGAAGCTTCTTTTCCAGGCTTTCAAATGGTCCCCTCCTTGCTGTGTCCTCACATGGTCTTCGCCCTGTGCACACACACTCCTGGTAGCTCTTCCTCTTCTTATAAGGACAACAGTCCTGTTGGATTAGGGCCCTCATGACCTCATTTAACTTTAATTGCCCCCTTAAAGGCCCTGTCTTCAAATATAGTGAGGGTTAGCGTTTAAACGTGTGAATTTTGTGAGGGGGACACAAGTAGGTCCATAACACGGGGGCTGGGTGATATTATCCTATACTTGTAAATATGCCTTTGTGCAGCGTAGAGCTCAGGTAGGGGAAGGGGGTCATAGCAATGTAGAAACAAACACAGTCTTCTTCTGTACTTTATGCTAATGTCCCCCCAAAGCCTCACCAGTGTTAGAAAGAGGTAAACAAACAGAAAACTTATTAGCTGTTCATGTTTGACATGAAGGTCAAGGTTCAATCCAAAGAAAAGAACCTTGGATATACTCAAACAAAAACCACAAAGTTCTTTTGTCAGTTTATTTTCCTCCTGTGGTAAGGATTGTAAGGTCATGGTTTTTCTTTCTATAAATTCCAAGAAAGGCCCTGTTGGATCATCAGCAACAATATCAACAATGTAAAAGCCTCATAGATCAGAAAAGTCCTGTCTCCCTCAACAGGCAGCCTGCCGTTGTCACTCTATTAACCAAGAAGTGATTTGTTGCCTGAGCCCCATGGACCGTGGTCCTTACAGAGCTGGGATGATGGCTCCTACATGTATCGAAACATAACTGTTTTCCCAAACCACACCCAACTGGAGCAGAAAATGAGAGAAATGGGATAGTAATAATGGTTATAATATCAGAGCCTTTTAATGAATGCCACTATGTGCTTCAAAACATCATCTCCCTGAATCCTGAGGACAAACCTAGGAAGTAGGTATTAATAACCCAGTTTTAGAAATGAAGAAAATGACACTTAGAGGTTTGAAGACTTGTCCAAAACACAAGGTAAGTAAGGGCAGAGCCAAGTGCAGACCCTGATACACCTCAAAAGCCTTGATTCTGAGTTAAGTGCAATGGTACATACCCTGCACACCCCTGGGGTTTTGCTTCTGGAATTACCCAATGTAGCAAACATTAGCAAAGTTCTCCTAGACTTGCAATAATCAAAACTGAACATCCAGATGTGGAGGCTGTGAAGCAAGCTCTTGTCTATCCTGATTAAACAATATATAAGCATCTTTTTTGTGGACATATTGCTGTATAGCTTAAGAGTTCCTCAACATACATAATCTCACTTGCCTCTCATGATACTTCTGTGCATGTTAAATACTACTTGTTTATATCTAAGAGATAAGAGGCTATAAGAGTCTAAGTGTCTGATCCATGGTCACATCACAGCAAATGGCAGAATTTGAATCCTATGGCAGGATCCTCTCTTACTTGTAGGCCAATGTGTTTTGCACCGAGCATATTGTCTGTCTTATAGCACCTCCCCATGCCCTGATCAACCACAGTCCTCCCTTTATGCCTGCTAACTTTGGAACACATACAGCTTACCAAAACTCAGCAGTGGAAAGTATGAATCCTAGGAAATAAGACAGTATTATTTGAATTCCTCCTGCCCCAATGACCTCTTTTCTGACCTTGGTCCTTTATTTAATTTAAATTACTTAATTGTAGGGGCACCTGGCTGGCTCAGTTGAAAGAGCATGTGACTCTAGATCTCAGGGTCATGAGGTTGAGCCCCATGTTGGGTGTAGAGATTATAAATAAATAAATAAATAAATAAATAAATAAATAAATAAATCTATCTATCTTAATTGTAAAAGTTTCAAACATTAAAAAGTTCTACCTTCTACAGAAAATGTTTTTTTCTTTTTTGTTATATTAGACCACCAAATGTCATTCTTTGGCTCTATGCACTTGCCTGGCTCCTAGTGGTATGCTGGAACAAGGAAGCTTAGGCTGTGTAAATGAGGATAAGAACACTTATCATATAGCTAACTGTGTATTGACATGGAAGGATGTCCATGATGAATAGGAGGCATGGCATGACCCTAATTCTGTTTTTTTAAAAGTGTGTATAACCTCATAGATTAATTAAATGGGACTTCAGGTGCAATAAGAAAATATTGCATTCCTTTCCCCCACTTAAACCTCCCCCCCTGTGAGGTTATACGTCTAAATCAAAATGTAATATTGAGTAGGCTCCATAGTTTATTCAATCACTCTCAAAGAAAACACTACTTTCTTATTGCCAGAAAAATGTCATTTAAATAATTAAAATGTTCAATGCCGTGTAGTGGTCAAAGTTTGAAAATCATTTCCATTGGTACCTCTCCCCTCTGCAGATGGAACTCTCCCAGTGAGGAAGCCTGCATGGGAAAATGCTTGCATAGGTATTATCTTCTCTCTTTACTGGAAAACTTCCTCTCTTCTACCTCCACTTCTAGAAGGAGGCAGGAAAGCCATAAGGAAAGGTCTTACTGACCAGTATTAATGCAAGTGCCATTTGTTTTATCTGAACCAAGTACATATCTAAAGCCAATTCTCTCCTTTCTGGGGTCCTCTGTAGCTTCTTGAGAAACACCTACCACTGAAGATCTCATAACTACAGCTCTGTTGACTCACAGAAAAGTACCTCCACCAGTGGAGTTGTGGTGTTTCAGGGCAGAGCCTCCCCCCACTTCTTTAGGCTGAGGGCTCCTTGGTCCTCCCAGTGACTCTGTCAGACATTGCTGGACCCCATCACTCTCACTTGTAGTTCTTATCAAGTGATAACTTATAATTTGTTCTGCCACTTAAAAAATGTGATTGCTTCTCAAACATAGCCTCCCCAAATTTCTACAAGGGCCACTTTTGATTTTCTCCTTGAAAGGAGGCTTGAGGTGAAAGCAAATTAACCCTTCCACCCTTCAAGACACAAAGTGGGAACTCACAGAGCCAACAGTTTTCTCCAAAGAAGTCTTTTCTCTAAACTCCAGCATCTCCTTTCTTGGCCTTTTCAAAGTTTTAGTAGTGATTTTCTTTGGTCATCTTTACAGCATGTTGCATGACATAAACCTGGGGGTGACCCACTGAAAGAATCCCTGTGCTCCAAAATCATAAAGATTTATGTTCCTCATCCTTTAACTAATAAGCCTTATGAAGACAAAGATGATCACTGTTGTGTTGACTGTTTTATCCCCAGAACTTAGAAAATGATCTGGCATAAGTTAAAGCTTCAATCACTGAGCTCTGAAGGAATAAACGAATGATGTGACTACTACTACATAGGGGCTAAATATTGAGCTGTGGAACCTCACAGACCTGGATTTGAATCCTGACTTGGCAGATGTCCTGCATGTGTGGACTTGGACAAATACATTTAACACTTGAAGGCTAAGGGAATGATGGGTTCCGTGAAGGATGGTCTCCCAGATTGGGAGCTGGTCTCCTACAGAGCAGGACCATTTGAGAACTGAAACCTGCTCCTTGGAAGCTGGTCAGTGCTGGGAGTGCTCAGCAAACAGTCATGGCATAGCTGAGAGGCAGTGCAACACCCCAGAACCATGTAGCTATATCACACAGGGATGGGATGGGAGCCTGACACCAAGAACCAGAGACAGGGAGACTGACCACACAGCTGCAAGTGATGCCTCAACTCCTGCTCCTAGACATGCCTGGGGAGGGGCCGGTGCTCTGCCAGCCCTGCAAGCTGAGGTGCAGGCAAAGGGCTTGGAGACCACAGATCCACTATGTCATAGCAAGACCACATCATCCTCATCAGCAGCTGAAAAGCTCCACAACCTGTGGCCACGGCTCCTCTCTGCATCTGACACCCAGTCCTACCTAGATCCCTCTGCACCGCCCAGAGCACAGTGGACGGTGGATGACACATACCTGTGTCTGCCTTTGAACTCCTTTCCTAGCAAACATTAATCCTAGTCTGGGGCGGGGGGAGCAAGCTGTTGCGTCATTCTTCCTTCTTTACCTCTTCACTACTTTAAGCCTCGTTTCTTATCAGTAAAATATGTATAACAATAATATCACCCCCATGTGGTTGTTTGGGTATGAAACCAGACAAAGTAGGCAAAGAGTTTAGCATCTTACTACTGAACTTGTCTTTATTTATAATTTTGATATTTTTTCATTTTTGGCATAATTTTGATTTTTTAAAATCTTGCTTTAAAATATTATTTATCTTGGGATGCCTGGGTGGTTCAGTTGGTTAGGCGTCTGCCTTTGGCTCGGGTCATGATCTCGGGGTCCTGGGTTCCAGCCCCATGTCAGGCTCACCACCCAGCAGGGAGTCTGCTTCTCCCTCTCCTCTGTCCCTCCCCCGCCCCTGCTCATGCTCTCTTTCTCTCAAATGAATAAATAAAATCTTTAAAAAAATTATTTATCTTGATGCTTATTTTTTGGCATTTTCTTAAATGCTTCTGAATTAAGTACTGCACTTATCTGACCCTAGTCTCAACCCTGCCTTATCTGACATACATTAAACACTAAGTTAAGTATTACACATATTTTTTGTTGCTGTTGTTACATTTTATTAGTAGTTTTACCTCTCTTCCTCTCTTTCTCTCTCTGTCTCACTCTCTCCCCACTCCGGTGACCCCCTCTCTCTCAACCTCTTTCAATTTATCTGTTTTCTTCCCCTTCTTTCATACACCCAAATGCTCATACACACACACACACACACACACACACACACACACACACACACACACACTACAAAAAGCTACCATCACAGCTGCACGGTTATTTATTGACATAGAGCTTCATTTCTGAAAAATGAAAAATGTATAGGACATTCATCGTAGACAGCCTTTTCGTTTTTAATTACTCCCTATCACAACGACAGACACCTTGTTTTATAAAGGACTCAATGCTGAAATTGCTGCATAAAGAGGCTTTTATCTGTCACTAACATGTGCTGTTGCTTTAAGCCACATTTCCATCTAATCTGATCAACAGTGTCAACAATCATAGGACTGTGTCTCAGGAAATAGGGACAGATTTAGAGCTTGGCATAACCTCGTATAATGCCCAGCCTGAGAAAGTAGCTATGGAGAAGTTTCTCGATCCCTACTGGCATTCCTGAAGGAGGACAGTGACCAGATTAGGGGGGAATATGCTTTAGGGGAGGAGCTGCAAACAGCCTCCCTATGCATTAAAAAAAATGACGTACAGATAAGAAAATGGCCATTTACTACCATCGATTTTATTAATTTTTCCTATATGATTTTTAAAAAAATATCAGTAATTAATAGCAACATTTCAGCAGCTATGTGGTTTAAACTTTGTTCTCCACTAAAATTGCATGCTAATGTTTTCTGGCATGTTCCATACAAAATTTTTGGCAACCGTGATCATTGATTGCAAAGGCAACACACAGAGGAGGGAAGAACAGGAGGTGGAAGCAAGAAGAGGGAGTAAAGAGAGGAACGTAGAGGTAGAAGTGGATGCTTGTAAATAACAGAATATTTGAAAATTACTTTGGGTCTTACAGAGAATAAAGCTAGTCCTAAAATAAAGCTGGGAGCATTAGAGTCAAGATTGTAACAAAAATGAAATGTGAAAACCGTGCTCAAATGCAAACAATCATCCCTGGATTTTTGTGCTTCCTGCCAACAAAGGGGTGTTTCACTGATTAATCTCAGAATCTGCATATTGGCTGAAATCTAATTAAAAAAAAATTCTGGGCAGAATTAGGATTAAGGCAAACCAAACACATGTGGGATCACTTTCAATTAAATGACCTTCTGAAGAGTGAGAATCAGAGTCTTGTATATGCTGGCAAAACATCCTGATCATCTTAAGCTAGGAGCTGTCTTGAGATCAGATGGAATTTATGAAGTCTCTCACCGGATGTTGTAAAATACCTCTTTCTATTACCAGGTTCTATAGAATCAGAGAGTACCGGAGGGAACAGGGGCTTTCATGAATGATTAAATAATCAAAGGAAATAAAATGAAGATGAGCTACCAGCAAACCCAGGAGAGTCATATTATGGGCATAATAAAAGCAACTTGATATAAAATCCTTGGGAGTAGTTGCCATTTGGGTTTACAGATAAGCGGGGGAAAGAATGAATACAATTTCTGAAGTAGCTGGCTTTCTCTGGTCTTTGCATATGGGCAGTCTCTCTTAGGACCATCCTCTGTGTATGTAGTCTATTCAGAATGGAACCCTCTTGTTCAGGATACTGTGAGTCTGTCTAAAATAAATGAGACTTCAGATTTCACCAGCGAAGGAAATATTTCTGGTTTCATTTTAGGGAAATGCTAAATACCAGCTTGATATACAATATGGGAGGGGGGCAAGAGCATTTTCTTGTGAAAAAACTGTGTTTCACCTTATGTTCGCCATCCATAATTTATATGTATCTTCCCTGACCCCAAAGTGACATACTATGCACCGTCTATTTACAGGCTATTAACTAACCCATAAAAGGCATCATGTGTTCTAGCAGACTTCTAATAAAAAATAATTGTCTGTAGATAGAGTAAATCTTAGATGTACATTTTAATAGAAAATTAATTCTAACAATTTGAGTTTTGGAGAGTCTTACCACAGACAGCATTTTTTAATTGAATGTTCTAATTAAAGACTAGCTAGTCAAAGCTATAATAGGCTATTTTTTTAAAAAAATATTGAGAGGCAGTATATTTTACAGTAAATTAAACATTTTATATTGCCTACGTTCTTGGGATATTCTGTTACAATCACTTATGAGATTTAGATCATCTCCAAATTTACCAGTGAATAGCCCTGAAGGAAATATTCAAGCATACCCAACCTCTTGATTATTGTTTAAAGTGTAACAGAAAGAGAACCATTAACACCTCATACTTAGACTTCCAGTAGAATGTATCTAATTAGATAGCCACTAAATCTAGTGCCCAGCTATCAGTAAAACAATTAGGAACCACCTTCACAGTTGACATATAAGTGAGAAAGAATAAACACTATTTTGTATATTCATTTTTGTTAGTTTGCTTTTAGAGTGAATGCACAGAGCCTTATTTAGTATCTTAGTAGAAGACATACGTTGATTCTCTCTAATATTTACCAAAAACAAAAAAGCAATGCAGCAACAATATAGTCTTCTGGATTAGGAGGAGAGTGCTGTAGGCCAGATATCAGGAGAAAAGATATCCCTGTCATTTGGAGAGGGACCAGTTCTGAGACCCGTTGTAAACTTTATTATGCCACTGTTTGTAGAGATAGACGCTCACCGTAGAGTAGTTTTTCTTCATCTGGATCCACAAACATGTTATCAGAGATCAAAGACATTGTTTCCCTTTTAAAAAGTATTCAGGACACATTGGCATTTGGATATCATTGTGATGGAATAGCTCCAGAAAGACATGAAAATGAGGAGCTGTTATTCCCCTCCGCCCTGTATTTTCTGAAACCTTCAAATGAAAGTGAAAATAGATGGGAAAAACCATATCCTCACATTTGCTCTTGGAGCCATTTGCTCAGATCCCCCCCACCCCCAGGGATTTTTCTATATCAAAAGAGAGAGCCTGTGTTTTGCTGGGGCGGGCTTGAAGGTAGGGAGAAGGCAAAATGCAAGTTTAAAGAGTATTTTCTGACATCCAAGAGGCAGCGTCTGAGCTGCTCTGCTCCAGGGACCCAGGCTTATCAAGGTGATATACAGAGTGCAATGTAGTAATACAGGAAGTGATGTTTATCACGGTTTGCTGATGTGCAGAGCTGGGTGCTATGGCTTAACTAAAGGAATGGGGAAGTCTAACGTACCTTAGGAGATGGGTGGTAGGAAGGTGGGAGGAAAGGAGCAAAAAGTACACCAATAGGATTAGTCTAGAAGAGTCAACCTTGAAAATGAGCCAGGCACCAGAATTAAAAGTTCCTTCCCCCAAATTTCCAGGTCCTTTAGTGATGTCAACGAAGGACTTCAGTCAATCCAGTCATCCTGGAAATTTAATCTTTATGGAGTAAAACTCTGAGTATATCACTGCTTTGCTCAGAAACCTTCAACACTGACTCAGCCATTTGACTATTAATCAAATACTTGGCTTGACATTCCAAGTCTTGAACAAACTGTTCCAAACTACCTTTCTACTCTTAATGTTCTTCTCTTTACTACCATAAGCTCTAGCCCTACTCTTCTTTCTATAGTTTTCACCTTTTAATTCCATTGATACTGCATTTTGGCCTATAATATTCAGTTCTGCCTTGCCTTGCCTAAGTTGACCCAGCCCTAATGCTATCTTTTCCATAGACTCCACAAGATTTCCTCCAGCAGGAAGCACGTTTTCCTCTTTTGCAGCTTCCTTCATATGCTCTAGGAGAGTCCACATGATGGAGAAAGAGAAACACAGCCTATAGAGTTAAACTGGGGTGAACTTCACAAGCTACTGATCATGTCATTTTTGACATTTCAGTCTTGCTTCATTTGGATTTCCTCATCTCTACAACAGGAACAAGGGGAGCCCACAACCTCACAGAGTTGTTGTGAGGACAGGGCAGTAACATGGCCAGGGTGCTAGCCTACTGTTTCCTCTGCACTCTTTCCCATGGCCCCTTCCCATGTAAGCCCTTCTTCTGGAAGAGAGCTATTGAAACTTACCCTGTGAATTCAGCTCCTCTCCATGTTCAATCTCTGTCTCCATCCCTAGTTCTAAGCCAGGGTCCTCCAATGAACTTCACACTCAGTATGCCCCAAATCAAATTTATCATCTCTCCATTGCCTTCCTCCAAATCTGTACATCATTTTCCATGCCCCATTTCCCAGGGTTCTGACAAAAGTGGATCATAGAGGAAACTGAGGCTCAGAGAGGAGAACCAACCTGATGAAGAACACATAGTGAGGAGAACCAGAGCCTATTGAATATCCACTCATTGAAATCAGAGGCCTTATTTTTCTTCCTGAGGACTGTATGTCTATGTCACAGAGCTGATACAGTACCTAGTATATTTCAGGTGCTTAGTAAATGTTTTTAAATAAATGAATTGGGGGGGGAACTCTAGTCCCCCTGGCTCCTTATTCAGTGATGTTTCTGTTACATTTTGCCATTAGACTTCCCCATAGCTGTTTTCTGGTTATATTGTTTTTTCTGGGCTTCTCTGGGGAGATGAGGGCAGGTGCGGGCACCATTCATAGACACCCTTTCAGTCATGAAGTCTGCTCTCTCAGAGTGCCTTCTTGCAATACCAGCATTCTGACATGCTCACTTTTTTACTCGTCATACATCAGTGGGTTTAATTAACTCTTTTTTAAAATGGCACTAAATTTTGCTTCCCCAGGACAGAATGTGGACTCTGGTGGTCCACTGCAAAATCAATGTCTGTGTCTGGATCTTTTATAAAATATATAGCCCCTAACATTGTCTTTCAGTGAGTGATGCAAATGACTTCCTTTAAGTCTTTAATCATCCCAGGATGATGGCGCCTCTTCATCTAGTCATTGCTGAAGCTTTGCTCACTAAAGAAACTGGTTGTGCAAAGAATTGTCCCCCATGGGGAAGAGGCAAAATCTCCTGTATGTTAGAAAGACAAAATACAGTAGCTGTTTACAAATGGCATACCAATTATTTAATGGAAATTACATGACAAACACTTTGTTATCAATGTTTTAAGTTTATAATGCAAATACTGTAGTGGTTATCTTGATAGTATCTATCCTTCTAAACAAGGTAGGAAAGCCATAGCACTTGCCTAGCCATATCTAGGGATCCACAATGGTATGTTTTCAGTGTGTTTATCAACCTTTGTTTTATCTACAGTGACCAGGAGGAACTTGTCCTGTCCTGCCTCCCTTCTTCAAAATTCTAATTGCTAATATGGCTGCTCAAAGAGGCCCCACAGCTGCTTCTACTAATCACGAGAAAACCAATGTCTGTGCCAAATGTGCTATATTTCTATGTCCCCAGAGCTTGTAATCCCAGTGTCACTAGATCAATACTGGGTCCCATGCAGATGGGGTGCTTGTAATTCATGAGCATAACCTAATACTCAGGAAAGCCCCATTTAATCACTCTTGTATTTACTCCACCTTACCGATGATTGCACCAAGGACCAAAGAGGTAAAGAAACTTTCCCAAGTCGTAAAACTGATAAAGTGTTAGAACCTAGACAATACCCCAAGTTGACTGGTACTCTCCAAATGGTATCTAAATAATATGACTGGGTTAAAAGAATTTTTAAACTTAAACCATATTCTTGATATATCACATGGGGAAGTACACTTACACATATACAAACATATTTTTTGTTCTGTAAGTATAAGCACCAAATTTGAGTTTTTAATTACTTGGACTCTGTCTTAATAAGTAGGAGAGAAAGACAAAGAGATGGGAGGAGAGAGATCAACAGAGAGAGAGAGAGAATATAACACAGTAATCAGCAATGATTTTAAGTAGATAGTCTTCTTGAATCTTTTGGAAGCAAAGTCACACAGTAGAAAGGGCCCTGAACATGTGACCAGAAGACTTGGGTAGTAGCTCCCTGGCTGTAGGTCACTGTTGTTTAAATCTGGACAAGCCTAAACATTTTTGGACTTTAGTTTTTTCATCTGTAATTGAAAGACGGTGTGGTCATATGCTTTTTCAGTTTCCTTATTCCTCTGACACTGTATGATGTACAGTGAGTAAATACACACATAGATATTTATACCATACACACACACGCACACAACACACACACACATACACGTTTTGATTATTTTTCTTTGTCAACACTTCAAACTGCCTTCTGGTGGAGGGAAGTAGGTAGGTTCTTGGAAAGCTCCTAACCATTTGAAAGGCAGAATTGGATGCTTATAAAATAGTTAGAAGGGACAGAGTGGCACAAGTCAGGGAATTACCTCTGGCCTGTGAAGTTCAAGAACATTTTGTTGTAGCAATGACCCTGAGTGTTAAAGGCCTTACCACCACAATCTGAAAACTGAAATCTCAGCACTAGAATGAAGCATCCAGCTGCTGCAAGAAGTTCCAGTGATCCCACAGAAGGAAGATGACTTCTGTCTGAACTATTCACACATGGAATCTGGGTTTTCACATGTTCTACTTGCAGAAATTGATGTGTATTCAAACCTGCCTGCAAGAGAGTCTGGGAATTGTGGTCTCAAATTTTCCAGCCTCTCCAAAGATAAAATAGGTAGAAAGGAGGCTGACAGACTCAATACAAACTATCTACCACACATAATAACTGGGTTCAACAATCATGGCATGATATGAACGTTGCTCATAATCAGCATTACCCTTGAGGATGCCATAAGTTTCCCCATGGTATTATCACTCACTAAATTCAATACAGGCAGATTTACTTCAGTCAGTTTTACACAGAAGACTGTGTTCTAGTTCGGCACTTGTTGTATGTTTAGTCATAAGATTTTTTCAATCGTTACAACCACAGTCAGGGACACAGAAGGCTGAAATCTGCAGGGAATTGAAAATAAGTGAGTCTGAATGTCCAGCAAGTGAAATGGCAGGATAAATAGCTTCAATCTATGCATATTTTTTATTATTTTCCTTAGTCTGTATAGTTTCATCTGCATATGTTAAATGCTCATGTAGTTCAATTCCAGTGAATTTTTTAAGTTTATATTGTGTGTGCCTGGTACTATGCTCAGTACTGCAACCACTACAGATGTGCAGCAAGCATGGATCATAACTTTAGGGAGTTTGCCCTTGGCTTGGAGAAGAAGCATGAGTACACACATGTAAGCTAGAAAAAGCGAAGTAAATGAAACAGATTTGCATTTAGGGAGTTCCCAGAATGGAGAAGAGGTCTCTTTTGACTGGGAGAAGTTAGCATCTGAGATAAACAAATGTGATGATATATGGAAATGAGTACATACTTTATAGAACTTTTGCCTCTCTCGATGCAAATAATCAGATTTCTATCACTGTAACAAAATAGTACTAACTTTCCCCCTAAGACTCAATTGTAATATGTTTTCCTGATATTCATCTGGCCAGACCCATAGTAAATTATTATTTGCCTAGTGGCAGCAAAAGAATTTTTAAGATATTAGTTTTGTTTTATTTGGGGTATTTTCCCTCTTTATTCCTACCCTTTACCCTTCCTCTAGGCCATGCGGGTCTTAGTGTTTTCTTGTTTCTGGAATTTTATAGGTATAAAGCAAAAGCTTCAGTGTTAAATGTTTCCTTCCATTCTTTAAACTCAGGGCAGAGAATGTTCTTGGTGTACTGCAGAGGAGGGGGGAGACCCTCAACCTTTGCAGGTGTAAGAGGAGAAAGGGAGATTTTCCCTAGGCCAAGTAGGAGTTAGAGGTCTCTGGGTTTCTCATGTCTGATTCTGGACATTAGTCCAGTGTGATGGTGAAACACCTAGAGGATAAATTTTGGCAAACTTAGGGAGGCTATACCCTGGCCCCTGGTTCTTCCTGAGGTAGTAAAGCATCACATGCCAGCATGTGGCATGAGATCCATGAGCCAGTATTCTTCCAGGAAGTTTGCGGACTTGAATGATAAGGCCAGCAGCAACAAGCCTGACAGACTGGAGATTAGAACTTGCTGGATTTTCCCAGAAGCACATAAACCTTCCATGGATGAGTTAGAGAGAATTCCCCACCTGTGTTCTCTTGCATACTTGAGTTAGGGAACTAAGTCACAGACACTACATACATTTCTCCAACAAAAGTAAATATTGATTTGGAGCTCTGTGAATGAGAAAAAAAAATATTTGCAAAGGGAGTTGTATGGACTTAGAGACAAGGAAAATAAAATCCTGCTGACAGATTTATCTCTAGGTATTACAGAGGAGCATACACTGGACCTGACCACTTCAGGGAACAGGAGCTTTCTCATCTCATTTTATCTCTGACCCGTTGTCAACATCATTTCATTTCCACAAGAATGGGGAGACTTTCATTTGCTACTGTAAAGTTTCCCTAAAGCCATTCTGCTTTAATCAGAACCTCAGAATAGGGAGAAAGGTCAGAGGATGATTTGGCTCTATGTAGTCCAGTCAACTCAACGCACAAAGGCATGATTCTAAGCAACAATCCCACTTGGGAAGTGTGTACACAATTCTGAATCACTGACATGAAAAGTTTTTAAAAAGTCTGTTGGATGTTGGTATTTTCCTCTAAAGTAAGAAATATCAGATACATAATATAGGCTTTGGTTACCCCTCAGTCAAAAAAAAAACAAAAAACAAAATAAGAAGAAAAAAAGTTTGTCTTATCAACCTCATATTCTCAGGTGGTTTCTTGATTCATTTTTTTACACTGAAGGTCTGTCTGGGAAATACATATTAGATTGAAGAGATCTCAGACAATATTAGTTTTGATAACTCTAAATTCTGATAGCAGAAGCAATTTTAAAAGGAGACAAATGAATTTAAATAGGTTATTGATCATTATTTTCAATTGTGAGTGGGTGTTCTTTGATAAGCAAACCTGTTGAAGACTACTTTAAAAACAATACAGTAAGAAGCTTCACAATTCAGCCAAACTTTTCCATTTAATTTCAAGTACATTTTTAAAAAGAAAATTGTTGTAACTTCTAATGATTTAGTTCCAAGTCTAAGAATAAAACTTTTAGGGGCAGCCTCATGGATTGACTCAAAAATACTATATCATAAATAATTCAGAGAGAAACAGACAATCTCATTAGATGACCCAAAAAGTAACTAATAATAGTGAAAACATGGCAAAAATGATTTAAATAATTCAAATAATGCTGTTTCATGGAATATGTGAAAAAGTCATTATAACATGTTATTTTAAACATGTATTGGTAAACATGAATTAATTAATAAGTAGACATTCATTTCATGTATAAGACATTAATATTCATGTTTACAAACAAAAGAGAAACTTTTTAAAGAATATCTTTTACTGAGAAAAATGTTTGGTATGATTTTACATAGTCATATGTATCTGTATAGATACATATATGACAATTTATATATATTTTACATATAGTATATATTTATGTACAAATATAAATAAAATTAAATATAGAGCACTATCACATGTGCTATGGTATTCTTATAGAACATAACAACATCACAAAGCAAAAATAGTGCTTATTATCACTGAGATTATTTTTTTACCTTTTCCTTTTTAAAATGACTTCAGACAAAAAAAAAATGTGTACTATACAAAGCAGTAGAGAGTTCCCTTATACCCTTCAAATGGTGTCTCCTAATAATATCTAACATAACCAAAATGAAATTATAGAAACCAGGAAATTAATACTTACATAAAATTACTAACTAAACTTAAGACCTTTATCAAGTCTCAGTTTTTCCATAATGGCATTTTTCTGGTTTAGGATCCCATCCAGGGTCACACATTGCACCTAGTCATCAAGTCTCCTTAGGCTCCTCCAATCATGACAATTACCAATCTTTGTCTTTCATGACCTTGACATTTTTCACAGTGACCACTTTTTGTAGAGTAACCTCCAACTGAATTTGGTGTCTTCTCATAATTATTGAAGTTGCATAGTTTTAATGAGTAATACAGAATTGATGTTGGTGTGCTTCTTAGTGCATTCTAGCAGGGCATCCATGATGTTCATATATCTTATAACTAGTAATGTTAACCTTGATCACTTGGCTGAGGTGGCATCTACCAGACTTCTCCATTGTAAGGTCGCTAATTTTTCCACTGTAATTAATAAGTATATTGTGAAGAGAAACTTTGACACACTGAATATCTCCTATTTATCATTATACTTTCTGTCAATAGTTTTAATACCCATCAATGATTCTTTCCAGTAACAATTACTAATGGGATATTTCCTATGGTGAGTTCATTTGTATTATTTTTCTTTTTCAGAGATTCTGCTAATACTATTATTATTACTCCTTCTTTGTCAGTCTTCTATTTCTACTACTTCTCCTTTAACCAAATTTCTTTAAGATTTTACTTATTTATTTTAGTCGGGGGAGGGGAAAAGGGAGAAGGAGAGAGAAAATCCAAGCATACTCCCTGCTGAGCATGGAGCCCAACACAGGGCTCAATCTCATGATCCTGAGATCACAACCTGAGCTGAAACCAGGAGTTGGACACTTAACTGACTGAGCCATCCAGGCACCTGTCCTTTAATCAATTTTTAGTTGTTTCTTTATCTCATTTGCTTTCTTTTGATTGATTCTATGCCTTTCTTCAAAACCACTTATTAGATTTGCATTTCAGTCTATCATCCTGTAGATAACCTGTTATTTTTTGTAATTTTATTTCTGAGACAATCTTATCTTTTTCTTCCAGGTCTTTCTTCTACTTTGTTTTTGTTTCAAGTTTTTATTTAAACTCCAGTTAGTTAACATGTAGTGTAATATTGGTTTTAGGAGTAGAATTTAATGATTAATCATTTACATACAAAACCCAGTGCTCATCACAAGTGCCCTCCTTAATACCCAGTCAGCCATCACCCCGCCTACCTCCCCACTAGCAACCCTCAGTTTGTTCTCTATAATTAAGAGTCTGTTTTATGGTTTGCCTCATCTTCCGGGTCTTCCCTGAGCCTAACAAGTCTATTTTCATTTCTCCCTTTTTTGGCCATTTCGATTTTTGTTTTTATAGTTCTGATTCAAGGTGGTTTTCATATCCTCAAATGCTTGTTTGAGTGCATTTCTCTTCAGAATGTTGATTTGCAGTTTTCTTCTGCTTCTTGACTATTTTACTAGAGAAGTATCTGCAGTTAATATGTTCGGAATTTTGTTTTCAAAATTTTTACAATGGATCCCTATGGATAATACATGTGTGCATGTGTGTGAGAGTGTGAGTGTGTGTGTGTGTGTGTGTGTGTGTGTGTGTGTGTGTGTGTGTATTTCCCCCTTTTGCTGTTCTGTATTGTTTTGGTAGGGAACACTAAGATGGGTAGGTAAATAACTTTGTCTTGGGCTACCTAGACAGGTTTTTTTTTTGGGATTTATTATCTCTCTTTTTCTTTGCTCTATCTAATCTTCTGTCTCTTTCTTCTTCCCAACTTCCTCCTTCAGGCTTTACTATGTGATTAAAATATAAACCTTGATATTCATGATAGAACTATTTATGCTTGGATTTCTCTTATCAAAACAGACAAAGTAATTCTGGTATGAGAAAGAGTAGTAGTTTGCTTAAGCCATAGGGTCATTAATTTTTATTCTAGACAAAGCTAGTAGGAATCAACCTAATTTATGATTTAACATTTTGTTAAATGAGAAAAGAATGTCATGGCACTGATTCTTTTTAATTTTTTATATAAAAGTATGTGTTTATGTACTTAGAATCAAAGAATGCAAAGTAACAAGACACTTTGTATTTTTACATATTTTTTCACTTGTTTGGATCATTTGTAGCATATAGCCAAAACATCAAACTATTTGATGGGATCATTTTTCTCACCTCACTTCAATATGTGGTGCATCTCCTTTAGAGTGTTTATAGTTCCCTTAAAATTTTCACAAATCTCTAGTCAGAAATAAGAGAAAATATTTAGATATTTTGCACCTTAAGGATATTCACATTTTTAGTCTTTCTTCATTGCATGGCACCACTCTTGCAAATGGTGTCTGTTTTGTGGTTCACTGTCTTTGGACTTCTCTCTTCCATGTTTATCTGACACATCATACATCTAACTGTCAAAATCAGGCTATGGTGGGGACAACTCCCACACTACTATGTCAGCAGGGCAACACTGACAACGAAGGAAACATGCATCAAGAAAAGTGGAAGCAGCAGCCTCATAAACCACTGCACAGGATTCCACAGTGACAAGGCTAGAGTTAAGGCACATACAGCTAATGAGGTTCAGAGAAAGAGAAAGTCAGGAGATGAAGACAAACTGGAGAGCTGATTGGAGACAACAGTCAGGATTCTTCAGAGGATCCTGAAGCCACAGCTGCTTCCAGTCTACCCAATAACTTCTTTATTGTTTCCAGTTATATCAATATCTTATATTGACATGGGGTTGGCAAAGAGGTTTCAACCTGAATGCTAAATTCTAATAAACTGGTGGTGAATTACAGAATTTTTAGGAGCAGAGAAACTCTATATTTCATTTTGTTTGGACATTTCCATTTCAAGTTTTTTTTATTGAAGCATGTTTATTAATAGCTATCACTTTAACTCTCATAAGAGTCCTGGTTTCAACAATCAATTATGTTTTCACTTCATCTATGGGGAAGAAGTTGAGTCTTCTTAAGCTCACTGATCAATTCTTGATATCTCCCCAGGGTTAAGGTAGTTTAAAAGGCTGGTAAAGTTGGCAGGATACCATATGTACCTTCCGTTTGCCATGTCCATGTTAATGGATGAGCCAGATAAAAATACTTTGTTTAGCTAGAAGAATAATAAGAATAAAGGAAACAGAAAATATGGGGAGACAACTTGACAACATATTCTATATTGTCATATAGAAATAATATTTTTAAAATAGTGATATGGTAATAAGAGTAAGTGCTTAATAAAAGTTTAATATCACATTCTAGTTTCATTGTAAGATGTACATTTTTTTTCACATTTTACCACCATTAAAATTAGGAAACATCCTACAATTGATGAACTGTTGTAATTTAATTACTGTAATATTTGTTTCTAGTGCTACATAAAATCAATGCATTGTATCGGTCCCGATTTACTTTCCCTTTAAACAGCCACCACCACCCACATACACTGTGAGTACCTATAAAATTACTTCTCCTTGGAGTGACCTTTAATGAATGATTTAGAAGTGAATTTATGTAGGAGGAGTTAAGATGTCAGGGTAGTAGGGGGACCCTATGTTTGCCTCATCTCTCAGGGAGCCCTGATCACAGAGGAGAGGGAGAGAGAGAAAGAGAGAGAGACAGAGAGAGAGAGAACAAGCAAGTAGCATACAAAGGATTGCACAAGAAAAACACTTCCCCAAAACCACTGACTGGGAAAATGAGAAGGGCTGATTATGGTGAGTTTTTACAACCAGTGGAGTTCAAAAACTGAAGTTTTAGAAGTCTGCACAGTGGCCAGTGTGGAGCCTAGCAGGTACAGTGGTGCTCCTGTGGAGAAGGAGGGCAGAGGCACTGGAGTGGACAGCATGATTTGAAGATCCCCTGGGTTGCACTGGGAGAGATAGTTTCCCTTCTTGGAGTGCATTTGGGAGAGGTGGCCTTGCCTCTCAAGGGACAAAAGAGCCAGTGGGCACCATTGTGCTGTCCCATTCATTAGCATAGAGGCAGAGACACCTGCTGAGGGCAGTTAATCGGGACACCAGCTTTTTTGCTGCACTTTAAGCTCCAAGCACCTGTGCATTTATACAACTGCCTTCTGGGACAAACATGCACCAGCCCCAGAGTGGTGAGACCCTCCCCCAGAGGTTCTGTGCTGTGCTGAGTCCCTAAAATTTGGAATTTTTAAACTCAGTCATTATGTCTGAGATAAAACACAGGTGCGCTGCACTGCTGGGTGGGCAGATGGCAAAGACACAGACAGGATGAAGGCAGGGATCTGAGGAATGTGTGGAAGACATGAGGAGAGATCGTTCACTCTTCTCTGAGGGCTTCCTGGACAATAATGGGCACAAACTCCCCTCTCCAGGTACAAGAGGCCAGGCTGGCACCATTTTTATGCCCCACCCATCAGCACAGACAGACTTCAGTGAGCAGCACAGTGTCCATAGTGGAGGCCTGAGCCACTTACACCAAGGCCTGCCTCCCTGCACTCTGCAGGTGCTTTTTCTACTAGGGCAAGTGTGCCTGAAAGCCAGAGCAGCAGCAGGCCCCTCCCGCAGAAGGTCAGCACAAACTCCCTGCATGCACCAAGTCTACTGACTGTAGAGTACTTCAAAGCCTCAGCTCCACTGAATATAGGATCAGGCTTATTTTAACAAGCAGACCAAAGCACACTTAGTTAAAACTCACTACACATTGGACAAGGTCCAAACGCTTCCCACTTCAAACAAGGAGAAACTCTGTAGACAGCTGATGTGAGGGAAAGAGCAACCAAAGCACAAGAGCAGAGTGCACACACCAGACACCAGAAACCAGACACCAGAAACACTTCCTAAAGCACCAGGGACAATATATGACCTCTTCTTAATAAAGTCATTACTCTCAGGAACAAGAAACATAACAGGCTTTCCTAACACACAGAAGAAGACAGAGACTTAGACAAAATGCCAAGACAGAGGAATTCATCCCAAAAAAAGAAATAGAAAAGGTCATGCCCAGGTATCTAATTGAAACAGATATAAATAATATGCTTGATCCAGAATTTAAAACAACAATCATAAGGATACTAGCTGGCCTTCAGAAAAGCATATGAGACACCAGGGAGTCCCTTACCACAGAGATAAAAGCCCTAAAAACTAGTCAGGCCGAAATAAAAAAAATGTTATAACTGAGATGTGATATCAACTGGATGTAATGACCTCAAGGATGGAAGAATTAGAGGAACAAATAAGTGATATAGAAGACAAAATTATAGAGAATAATGAACCTGAAAAGAAGAGGGAAAGAAAAATAATTGATCACAAATGAGACTTAAGGGACTCAGCAACTCCATAAAGCATAATAACATCTGTATCATAGGAGTCCCAGAAGAAGAAAAGAGGGAAAAGGGGGCAGAAAGTTTATTTGAGCTAATTATAGCTGAAAACTTCCATTATCTAGGGAAGGAAACAGACATCCAAATCCAGGAGGCACAGAGAGCTTCCATCAAAATCAACAAAAGTAGGCCAACATCAATGCATATTATAGTAAAATTTGCAAAATACAGAGATAAGTAAAAAGTCCTAAAAGTAACAATGGAAAAGAAATCCCTAACTTACTAGGGAAGACAAATAAGGTTAGCAGCAGACTTATCCATAGAAACTTAGCAGGCCAGAAGAGTGCATGATGGCAAAAATATGCGCCAAGAATACTTTATCCAGCAAGGCTGACACTCAGAGGAGGAGAGGTAAAGTTTCCCAGACAAACAAAAACTAAAGGAGTTTGTGACCACTAAACCAGCCCTGTAAGAAATATTAAAGGTACTCTTTGAGTGGGAGAGAAAGACCAAAAGTGACAAAGACTAGAAAAGAACAGAGAAAATCTCCAGAAACAATGTCTTAACAGGTAATACAATGGCACTAAATTCATATCTATCAATAATCACTCTGAATGTAAATGGACTAAATTCTCTAATCAAAAGACACAGGGTATCAGAATGGGTAAAAACAAAAACAAAAACAAAAGCAAGATCTATCTATATGCTGCCTACAAGTGACTTACTTTAAAACTAAAGACACCTACAGAAAGAAAGTAAGGGGATGGAGAACCATCTACCACAGCTAATGGAAGTCAAACGAAAGGCAGAGTAGCAATACCTATATCAAACTAGTTTTTATTTATTTTTTTATTATGTTAATCACCATACATTACATCATTAGTTTTTGATGTAGTGTTCCATGATTCATTGTTTGCATATAACACCCAGTGCTCCATGCAGAACGTGCCCTCTTTAATACCCATCAACAGGCTAACCCATCCTCCCAAACCCCTCCCCTCTAGAACCCTCAGTTTGTTTTTCAGAGTCCATAGTCTCTCATGGTTCATCTCCCCCTCCGATGTCCCCCCCTTCATTCTTCCCCTCCTGCTATCATCATCATCTTCTTCTTCTTCTTCTTCTTCTTCTTCTTCTTCTTCTTCTTTTTTAACATATAATGTATTATTTGCTTCAGAGGTACAGATCTGTGATTCAACAGTCTTGCACACTTCACAGGGCTCACCATAGCACATACCCTCCCCAATGTCTTCAAACTAGATTTTAAGCCAAAGATGAAGGAGGTCACTATAACATCATAAAGGGGTTTATCCAACAAAAAGATCCAAATACATAAATCACTTCCAAACTCATTCTATAAGGCCAGCATTACCTTGATTCCAAAACCAAAGACCCCACTTAAAAAGAATTACAGGCCAATATCCCTGATGAACTTGGATGCAAAAATTCTCAACAAGATACTAGCAAATCGAATCCAACAGTATATTAAAAGAATCATTCATCAAGTGGGATTTATTCCTGGATTTCAAGGGTGGTTCAATATTTGCAAATCAATCATAAACCATATTAATAAAAGAAAGGTTAAGAGCCATATGATCCTCACAATAGATGTAGAAAAAGCATTTGACAAAGTACAGCATCCATTCTTGATAAAAAACCCTTAACAAAGTAGGGTTAGAGTGAACATACTTCAACATCATAAAGACCATATACAAAAGACCCATAGCTAATATCATCTTCAATGGGAAAAAACTAAGAGCTGTTTCTCTGGTCAGGAACAAGACAGGGATGTCCACTCTTACTAGTGTTATTTAAGATAGTACAGGAAGTCCCAGCCTTGGCAACCAGACAACAAAAAGAAACAAAAAGCATCCAAATCTGCAAGGAATAAGTCAAACTTTCACTATTTGTAGACAACATGATACTCTATGAAGAAAACCTGAAAGACTCCACCAAAAAATTCTGAATACTGAAACACAAATTCAGTAGTTTCAGGATACAAAATCAACATACAGAAATTTGTTGTATCTCTAGACATCAATAATGAAGCAGCAGAAAGAGAAATCAAGGAATCAATCCCAAACTGCACCCAAACCCATAAGATACCCAGGAATAAGCCTAATGGAAAAGGTAAAAGATATATACTCTGAAAAATATAGAACACATATGAATGAAAATGAAAACACAAAGAAATGGAAAAACATTCCGTGCTCATGGATTGGAAGAACAAATATTGTTAAAATATCTATACTACCCAAAGCAATCTACACATTTAATGCAATCCCTATCAAAACACCAGCAGTATTTTTCACAGAGCGAGAAAAATCCTAAAACTTGTTTGGAACCACAAAAGACACTGAATAGCCAAGCAATCTTGAAAAACAAAAGCAAAGCTGGGGGCGTCATAATTCCAGACTTCAAGCTATATCACAAAGCTATATTCATCAAGACAGTATGGTACTGGCATGAAAACAAACACATAGATCAATGGCACAGAATAGAAAACACAGAAGTGGACCTAAAACTATATGGTCAACTAATCTTTGACAAAGCAGGAAAGAATATACAATGGAAAAAAGACAGTCTAACAAACGGTGTTGGGAAAACTGTACAGCAACATGCAGAAAAATGAAACTAGAACACTTTCTTGCAACATACACAAAATAAATTCAAATTGGCTGAAAAGACCTAAATGTGAGACAGGGAACCATCAAAATCCTAGAGGGGAACACATCATTAAATCCTAGAGCAACCTCTTTGACCTTGGCCATAGGAAATTCTTACCAGACACATCACCAGAGGCAAGGAAAACAAAAGCAAACATGAACTAGTGGGACTTCATCAAGACCAAAACTTCTGCACAGTGAAGGAAACAATCAACAAAACTAAAAGGCAACCTACAGAATGGGGGGAGATATTTGCAAATGACATATCTGATAAGGGATTATTATCCAAAATCCATAAAGAACTTATAAAACTTAACACCCAAAAAACAGAGAATCCAGTTATCAAATGGGCAGAAGACATGACTAGAAAAAAAAAAAGAAGAAGACATATAGATGGCTAGCAGACCCATGAAAAGATGCTCAACATCACTTACCATCAGGGAAACATAAATCAAACTACAATGAGATACCACCTCACACCTGTCAGAATGGCTAAAATTAACAACACAGGAAACAACAGATGTTGGTGAGGATGTAGAGAAACGGGAACCCTTTTTCACTGTTGGTGGGAATGCAAACTGGTATAGCCACTCTAGAAAACATTATGGAGGTTCCCCAAAAAACTGAAAATAGAACTACCCTATGATCCAGCAATTGTACCACCAGGTATTTACTCAAAGGATACAAAAATACAGATTTGAAGGGGCACATGCACCCCAATATTTATAGCAGCATTATCAATAATAGCCAAATTATGGGAAGAGCCCAAATGTCCATGACTGATGAATAGATGAAGAAGATGTGGTGTGTATATACATACATATACATATGTATATGTATATATACATATGTATGTATATACACAATGGAAAATTACTAAGCCATCAAAAAGAATGAAATCTTGCCATTTGAAATTACATGTATGGAGCTAGAGTGTATTATGCTAAGCAAAATAAGTCAGTCAGAGAAAGACAGATACCATATGATTTCATTCATATGTGAAATTTAAGAAATAAAAGAGATGAACATAGAGGAAGGGAAAAAAAAGAGAGAGAGGGAGGCAAACCATAAGAGACTCTTAACTATAGAGAATAAACTGTGGGTTCCTGGAGGGGAGGTGGGCGGGAGGATGGGCTAAATGGGTGATGGATATTAAAGAGGGCACTTGTGATGAGCACTGGTTGTTATACGTAAGTGATGAATCACTAAATTCTACTTCTGAAACCAATATTACACTATATGTTAGCTAACTGGAATTTAAATAAAAACTTAAACAAAAGGAAGTGAATTTATATTCCTCAGTTTCCTTGCAGGACATTTTCTGAGATCACACCTTTGTTTGGCCTCCTCCCTGTGCTAGGCAATGAATGTGGACAGCTTCCAATCTCAAAAAGGCAAGGAAACAGATTCTTCTCTAGAGCTTCCAGCAAGAAAGACAGTCCTGTCAACACTCTGATTTTGACCACTGAGACCTGTGTTGTATTTCTGACATAGAGAAGTATAAAATAAAATATTTGTCTTATTTCAAGCCACTAAGTTTGTGGTGATTTGTTACAACATCAATAGAAAACTAACACACTCTTCTTTCTTCTACTGCTTAAAACCCTTCAGTGGCTACCATTGCACCTAGGCAGAGTCTAACAACCAATTTGGCATCCAAGATTCTGCATGATCTACCCTGCGCCCAATGTCTGTCAACTCCCCCCTTTCTGTCTCTGCTCTGGCCTTCCTCAGATGCTCATGAAAACCAAGCTCCTTTCCTTTCACGGCTTTGGCAATGCTGTTTCTTTTCCCTGGAACACTTACCCCTCTTCTTTTCTCTTGGCCAACTACCTTCTACTCACTTTCAATTTCTAGTTTAATATTTTATTTTTCCTTGGGAAAGACAATCATGATTTCCAGACATCTGAGCCATTCATTTAACCTGTTAAAAATTTAAGAAATCATTATATGTGATTTAATGTTTTAAGTCTCTCTCCCCTGCTAAATGGCAAATTCCGCAAGAGCACAAACACGTTCACTGTGTTCATTCTTATGAACCTAGGCCTAATAGAACACCTGGCACACAAATTATTTCCTAATTGAATGATAAATTCTATGAGGCAGACACAGATGAGATAAACTTGAGGATCAAAGAAGATAACTTGGCCCAGATCACACAGCTGGTAAGGGGCAGTATACAGGATTCAAAGTAAGGTTTTTCTTGTTGTCGAAGCTTGAATGCTTACCATAAAACACTCTATTATATTGCTTCTCACAGACCTTAAAAGATTAACTTCAAAGAACTCCAAAGAAATGTATAAAATATCTGGTAGGGCCTGGTATAGAGAAGATATTTAATATGTAAGCAAAGAATGCACAGAAAAAGAAAACTAGGAAGTACATGCACTAATAGAGAAAATACATGGGTGAAACAGATGATATGATCGTGAGAAAATGGCACTCTGTCTTCTCTCGAAATGCCAGAATTTTAATCAAGTGGGAACAATTGTTGATTAAATCTCTTTGATTTCAAGATGCCTTCTCAGTATAAACAATAACATCAATAGTGCATTGACCTGATTTTGCAGGCCACATGCCCTGCTATGGTTTTATTAAATGCTACTGAGAAAGTTAATTTCCCTAAATTATTCAAGTTCAACTCCTGTCTCTGAAAACAAAGTTATCCTGCCTAACCATTAATAAATTGGATGAATGTTAAATAGCACTTTAATTTTGTTTCATTAATGTTCATTAAACAACCAAAAAAGGAAGGAAGTTGATTATGTCAAGCTCGCAGGTTTTAATTAAAATGGAAAGAAGCAGGAGCTCCTAATTTGCAAACACAGAGCTTCAGACAGCAAACAGATAAAGTTTACTGTGCACACCGTGGGAAGAAAAAAATTAGCGGTTAATTAAAACTTTAGTCATTTAAAATGTCTCTACCGCAAACACAAATTGCTACTTTGCATCATCCTATAAACCACCAAACTCTATGGAATGTTTCATATGAAGAATCTTAAATACTGACAATGCATTTTGTTATTGTACCTTGAATCATGTGTACTTGCGTACCTTATGGAGACAGCACAGTAATAGAATCCGAAAATGTGGTTCTCTTTCCGATTTGACTTTTGTCTGGTTCATGGTGTGATTTGGAATAACAATAGTCTTCCTGTGACTCAGTTTCCTTTCCCAGTAAAATGAAATAATATTTGCTCTTAAAAGAGCAGCTGTCTTTGATTTTTTTTTTTTTTTTGCTTGTTTATACATTTTGCAAATAGATGCTGGGGCCGCATTACAACTGGGTCTTCATCCAAGCCAGTTCAATGTCAGGAAAGAAAATTCATAGACTCGCTCACTTTGTCAGCCGACCCTTGAAGAATCTGATTCAGATTCAAGGTGTCAGCCTGTCAACTCAAAGACTGTCTAAAAACCACAGACTTCCTTTTATCCTTACTGCTTGAACAGACAAAGGAAATATGCAAACTTTTCAATCCTGTTTCACCCAGCCAAGGAAAAACAGAAAAGTTATGATTTCCTGCAAAGTAACTACTTTTCAGAGCACGACAGGTGAAAATATGTTACAGGTGCGTTCATGGGAAAAATAGTATATAATTGAATCCCATTCCAAAAGTACTTGGAGAACTTGCTATTTAAGAAAGCCTTGATAAAAATACAATTTTTTTTTACACATACACCACGTAGTCAATTTTACTTTTATCTTTTAACTTTATCTGTACCTTAGGTGCACAGAATTAATTAAATTAAATTAAATTAAATTAATTAAATTACTCACCACTCACCACTAGCCTTGGCAGTGTCCCTCTTCTATTTCATTGCATTATTTTTTCTTCATTTCTCATCCCTGCTGCTCTTCCCCTCCTTTTTAAAGGTACTCACACTAGTGTTTTTAATATATATCTTTCCAATTTCCTTCTTGTGTACCTATTTAGATATATGTGTATCCTTGAGAAATATATGGTGTTAATGTGTAGTTTTAATTTGCATAAATGGTGCTATAAATCTTATTCTTGCTTTCTTTTCTTATTAACATGTGTGTAAGATGTAGCCTAACTGCAATAAATCTGGCTCTTTGCTTCAGACTCCACATATTTTATTTTATGCATATACCATATTTTATTTAATAATTCCCCTGGGAATGGGCATGTAGGTTGCTTCCAACGATTCACAACCACCATCAAAAGAAAAAAAGTTGTTATAAAAAATTGTGTACATGTCTTTTGATGAATTTACACAGGCTTATTTTGGATATAAACCTGGGAATAAAAGTTCTTGGTCTTAATGAAATTATATATATATAATCACCAATCTCTTCTTCACAATGAATGGACAGTTTAATCACCCACCAGCAATTCACAAGAGCTTATAATGGTCTCAGCAGTATATTAATATTTCACAACTTTGTAATTTTGTCATTTCTGGAGTTAAATTATCTTTTGTTCAAAATTGTCTATTTTTATCACAGTCATATAGAACATGATCATATTTCTGCAGATTGTGAGATATCTGCATGTTTGACGTGTTTTTCTCACCTGTAGTTCATTATTAACTACAGTTCTATTTTTCTAATGTTAAAACATCATTACATTTCTGGAATAAACCTATTGGTTCCTGATGTATTAATTTAAAATATTATTTCTTCAGTTAAATTAATTTAAAATTTTTATATCTATATTTAAAAGTGAAAGTGGCCTATGATTTCTCTTCTTGTATTTGGTTATCAAAATTATTAATTTCATCAAAAAATTAAATTACTTTTTAAAAATTTTTTATTGTTATGTTAATCGCCATATATTACATCATTATTTTTGATGTAGTGTTCCATGATTCATTGTATGTGCATAACACTCAGTGCTCCACGCAGAATGTGCCCTCTTTAATACCCATCACCAGGCTAACCCATCACCCTACCCTCCTCCCCTCTAGAACCCTGTTTGTTTTTCAGAGTCCATCGTCTCTCATGGTTCATCTCCCCCTCCGACTTACTCCCCTTCATTCTCCCCCTCCTGCTATCTTATTCTTTTTCTTTTTTCTTAACATATGTTGCATTATTTGTTTCAGAGGTACAGATCTGTGATTCAACAGTCTTGCACAACTCACAGCGCTCACCATAACACATACCCTACCCAAGGTCTATCACCCAGCCACCATCCCTCCCACCCCCCACCACTCCAGCAACACTCAGTTTCTTTCCTGAGATTAAGAATTCCTCATATCAGTGAGGTCACATGATACATCTCTCTCTGTGATTTTTTATTTCACTCAGCATTACACCCTCCAGTTCCATCCACGTCATTGCAGATGGCAAGATCTCATTCCTTTTGATGGCTGCATAATATTCCATTGTGTATATATACCACCTCTTCTTTATCCATTCATCTGCTGATGGACATCTTGGTTCTTTCAACAGTTTGGCTATTGTGGACATTGCTGCTATAAACATTGGGGTGCACGTACCCCTTCAGATCCCTACATTTGTATCTTTGTGGTAAATACCCAGTAGTGCAATTGCTGGATCATATAGTAGCTGTATTTTCAACTGTTTGAAGAACCTCCATACTGTTTTCCAGAGGGGTTGCAGGAGCTTGCATTCCCACCAACAGTGTAGGAGGGTTCCTCTTTCTCTGCAACCCCGCCAATATCTGTCGTTTCCTGACTTGTTAATTTTAGCCATTCTGACTGGTGTGAGGTGGTATCTCATTGAGGTTCTGATTTGGATTTCCCTGATGCCGAGCGATGTGGAGCACTTTTTCATGTGTCTGTTGGCCATTTGGATGTCTTCTTTGGAAAAATGTCTGTTCATGTCTTCTGCCCATTTCTTCATTGGATTATTTGTTCTTTGGGTGTTGAGTTTGATAAGTTCTTTATAGATTTTGGATACTAGCCCTTTGTGTGATATGTCATTTGCAAATATCTTCTCCCATTCTGTCGGTTGTCTTTTGGTTTTGTGGACTGTTTCTTTTGTTGTGCAAAAGCTTTTTATCTTGATGAAATCCCAATAGTTCCTTTTTTCCCTTGCTTCCCTTGCCTTTGGCGATGTTTCTAGGAAGAAGTTGCTGCAGCTGAGGTCGAAGAGCTTGCTACCTGTGTTCTCCTTTAGGATTTTGATGGACTCCTGTTTCACACTTAGGTCTTTCAACCATTTGGAATCTATTTTTGTGTGTGGTGTAAGTAAATGGTCCAGTTTCATTCTTCTGCATGTGGCTGTCCAATTTTCCCAACACCATTTGTTGAAGAGCCTGTCTTTTTGCCATTGGACATTCTTTCCTGCCTTGTCACAGATGAGTTGACCATAGAGTTGAGGGTCCATTTCTGGGCTCTCGATTCTGTTCCATTGATCTATGTGTCTGTATTTGTGCCACTACCCTACTGTCTTGATGATGACAGCTTTGTAATAGAGCTGGAAGTCTGGAATCGTGATGCCGCCAGCTTTGCTTTTCTTTTTCAATATTCCTCTGGCTGTTCGGGGTCTCTTCTCATTCCATACAAATTTTAGGATTATTTGTTCCATTTCTTTGAAAAAACTGGAGGGTATTTTGATGGGGATTGCATTGAATGTGTAGATTGCTCTAGGTAGCATTGACATCTTCACAATGTTTCTTCTTTCAATCCATGAGCATGGAACGTTTTTCCATTTCTTTGTGTCTTCTTCAACTTCTTTCATGGGTATTTTATAGTTTTCTGAATACAGATCCTTTGCCTCTTTGGTTAAATTTATTCCTAGGTATCTTATGGTTTTGGGTGTAATTGTAAATGGGATCGACTCCTTAATTTGTCTCTCTTCTGTCTTGTTGTTGGTGTATAGGCATGCCACTGATTTCTGTGCACTGATTTTATATCCTGCTACTTTACTGAATTCCTGTATGAGTTCTAGCAGTTTTGGGGTGGAGTCTTTTGGGTTTTCCACATACAGTATCATATCATCTGCAAAAAGTGAGAGTTTGACTTCCGCTTTGCCGATTTGGATGCCTTTGATTTCTTTTTGTTGTCTGATTGCTGTGGCTAGAACTTCTAATACTATGTTGAATAACAGTGGTGAGAGTGGACATTCCTGCTGCGTTCCTGACCTTAGGGGAAAAGCTCTCAGCTTTTCCCCATTGAGAAAGATATTCGCTGTAGGTTTTTCATAGATGGCTTTTATGATATTGAGGTATGTATCCTCTATGCCTATACTCTGAAGAGTTTTGATCAAGAAAGGGTCCTGTACTTTGTCAAATGCTTTTTCTGCATCTATTGAGAGGATCATATGATTCTTGTTCTTTCTTTTGTTAATATATTGTATCACGTTGATTGATTTGTGGATGTTGAACCGACCTTGCAGCCCAGGGATAAATCCCACTTGGTCGTGGTGAATAATCCTTTTAATGTACTGTTGGATCCTATTGGCTAGTATTTTGGTTAGAATTTTTCATCCATGTTCATCAAGGATATTGGTCTTTAATTCTCCTTTTTAAGGGTTCTTTGTCTGGTTTTGGGATCAAAGTAATGGTGGTCTCATAAAATGAGTTTGGAAGTTTTCCTTCCATTTCTATTTTTTGGAACCGACTCAGGAGAATAGGTATTAACTCTTCTTTGAATGTCTGATAGAATTCCCCTGGGAAGCTATCTGGCCCTGGGCTTTTGTTTGTTGGCAGATTTTTGATGACTGCTTCAATTTCCTTAGCGGTTATAAGTCTGTTCATGTTTTCTATTTCTTTCTGGTTCAATTTTGGTAGTTGATACATCTCTACGAATGCACCCATTTCTTCCAGGTTATCTAATTTGCTGGCATAGAGTTGACCATAATATGTTCTTAGAACTGTTTGTATTTCTTTGGTGTTGGTTGTGATCTCTCCTCTTTCATTCATGATTTTGTTGATTTGGGTCATTTCCCTTTTCTTTTTGATAAGTCTGGCCAGGGGTTTATCAATCTTGTTAATTCTTTCAAAGAACCAGCTCCTAGTTTCGTTGATCTGTTTTACTGTTCTTTTGCTTTCTATTTCATTGATTTCTGCTCTGATCATCATTATTTCTCTTCTCCTGCTGGGTTTAGGCTTTATTTGGTGTTCTTTCTCCACCTCCTTAGGTGTAGGGTTAGGGTGTGTATTTGAAACCTTTCTTGTTTCTTGAGAAAGGCTTGTATTGCTATATACTTTCCTCTCAGGACTGCCTTTGCTGTATCCCAAAGATGTTGAACAGTTGTGTTTTCATTTTCATTGGTTTCCATGAATTTTTTAAATTCTTCTTTAATTTCCTGTTTGACCCATTCATTCTTTAGTAGGATGATCTTTAGCCTCCATGTATTTGAGTTCTTTCCAACTTTTCTCTTGTTTTTGAGTTCTAGTTCAAAGCATTGTGGTCTGAAAATATCCAGAGAATGATCCCAATCTTTTGGTACTGGTTGAGACCTGATTTGTGACCTAGGATGTGATCAATTCTGGAGAGTGTTCCATGGGCACAGGAGAAGAATGTGTATTCCGTTGCTTTGGGATGGAATGTTCTGAATATGTCTGTGAAGTCCATTTGGTCCAGTGTGTCATTTAATGTCTTTATTTCCTTGTTAATCTTTCGCTTAGATGATCTGTCCATTTCAGTCAGGGGGTGTTAAAGTCCCCCACTCTTATTGTATTCTTGTCAATGTGTTTCTTCGCTTTTGTTATTAATTGCCTTTATAATTGGCTGCTCCCATGTCAGGGGCATAGATATTTATAATTGTTAGATCTTCTTGTTGGAGAGACCCTTTAAGTAGGATATAGTGTCCTTCTTCATCTCTTATTACTGTCTTTGTTTTAAAATCTAATTTGTCTGATATAAGGATTGCCACCCCCACTTTCTTTTGGTGTCCATTAGCATGGTAAATGGTTTTCCACCCCCTCACTTTCAATCTGGGGGTGTCTTTGCGTCTAAAATGAGTCTCTTGCTGACAGCATATTGATGGGTCTTTTTTTTAAATCCAATGTGATAGCCTGTGTCTTTTGATTGGGACATTTAGCCCATTTACATTCAGGGTAACTATTGAAAAGTATGAATTTAGTGCCATTGTATTGCCTGCAAGGTGACTGTTACTGTATATTGTCTGTGTTCCTTTCTGATCTTTGCTGCTTTTAGGCTCTCTCTTTGCTTAGAGGACCCCTTTCAATATTTCTTGGAAGGCTGGTTTCATGTTTGCAAATTCCTTTAGTTTTTGTTTGTCCTGGAAGCTTTTTATCTCCCCTTCTATTTTCAATGACAGCCTAGCTGAATATCGTATTCTTGGCTGCCTATTTTTCTCGTTTAGTGCTCTGAAGATATCTTGCCAGTCCTTTCTGGCCTGCCAGGTCTCTGTGGATTGGTCTGTTGCCATTCTTATATTTCTACCATTCTAGGTTACACATCTCTTGTCCCGAGCTGCTTTCAGGATTTTCTTTTTGTCTCTGAGACTCATAAGTTTTACTATTAGATGTCGGGGTGTTGACCTATTATTATTGATTTTGAGAGGGGTTCTCTGTGCCTCCTGGATTTTGATGCCTGTTTCCTTCCCCACATTTGGGAAGTTCTCTGGTATAATTTGCTCCAATATACCTTCTGCCCCTCTCTCTCTATCTTCTTCTTCTGGGATCCCAATTATTCTAATGTTGTTTCGTCTTATCGTATCGCTTATCTCTCGAATTCTGCCCTCGTGATCCTGTAGTTGTTTCTCTTTTTCTCAGCCTCTTTATTTTCCATCATTTGGTCTTCTATATCGCTGATTCTCTCTTCTGTCTCATTTATTCTAGCAGTTAATGCCCCCATTTTTGATTGCTCCTCATTAATAGCCTTTTTGATTTCGACTTGGTTCGATTTTAGTTCTTTTATTTCTCCAGAAAGGGTTTCTCTAATAACTTCCACGCTTTTTTCAAGCCCAGCTAGTATCTTTAAATTCATGATTCTGAACTCTAGGTCCGACATCGTACTAATGTCCGTATTGAGTAGGTCCCTGGCTGACGGTAGTACCTCTTGTTCTTTTTGCTGAGGTGATTTTTTTCGTCTTGCCATTTTTTCCAGAGGAGAATAGACGAATGAGAGAACAAAATGCTAACAGGTTTACAACGTCCCCAGCAAATATACTGTATACAAATCAGAAAAGACCTGAAACCAGGGGAAAAGAAAGGGAAAGAAAGAAAAAAGAAAGAGAAAAAGAAAAAGAAAAAGATCAAAAACAGAACAATACAAAAAATGCAGAATATGATCAAATATGATTAGGCTAGCGCATAGATCAGTGCTGCACATTAGATTTTGGGCGTATTTTGGTCTGTTAGAAAAAAGTGCCTCCTAAAATTTTAAAGGAAGAAAGACATATATGTACAAAATAAGGGTTGATACAATGAAGGGATGGCAGATGACTGTAGAGATGAAAAGTATAAAAGATTTTATAAAAGGAATTGATACGATAAGAAGTTGTTTAAAAAAGAAAGAAGAAGATTTAAAAAAAAAGGGAGAGAATGTGATCAGTTAGGAGACTAGAACAAAGCCATACCCTAGTGATTTAGGGTATATTTTGATCTGTTAGAAGAAACTGTATCTCAAAATTTTAAAGAGAGAACAACTTATATATATATATGCCTAAAATAAGGGTAACTACTATGAAGGGATAAAATATGACTCTTAAAATGAAAAATAAAAAATATTTTTTAAACAAGGGATTGATAGGGTGTTGGTTGAAACGGGAAAAAGAAAAATTAAAAAAAAACAGTGAAAAAATTTAACTTTGATGAACTAATGAATTATGGTAAAAAAAAAAAAAAAACATGAATTCTATGTACAATATTCCCCTAGCGCTGGAGTTCTCCCGTTCTCTTTGATTGGTAAAGTTGGTCTTGGCTTGCTGGCTATTCATGCTGATCTTCTGGGGGAGGGGCTTGTTGCCGTGGTTCCCAAATGTCTTTGCCAAGGCTGAATTGCCCCGCCCTTGTCAGTCCGGGCTAAGCAAGCTGCTCGGATTTGCTCTCAGGAGCTTTTGTTCCCTGCAAGCTCTTGGTACAGCTTTGGAGGACCAGGGTGAAAATGGTGGCCTCCCAATCTCCACCCGGAGGAGCCGAGAACTCGGGGCCCTACTCCTCAGTGTGTGCCCAGAGAAAAGCAGTCACTCCCGTCTCCCTGGTCTCCGGCCCGCACTCTGTGCTCACCCGGCCTGTGATCGAGCTTTTCTATCTCTGGCACCCGACCCCGTGTGGAGTCTCCAAACCCAGCAGATCCCTGCGGTGCGCTCTCGCGCCGCTCCTCCCGGGGGAGGAAGAGGAGTCTCCCCGGCTCTGCCGCTTGTTGGGTCCCTGCTGGAGGAGCAGTGGCCCGACTGGGCCGCAGATCAGTTTATGGCAACCCCGAGCTGAGAGCCTGTGCCTCGGCTCTGTCTCTGCAACCGGCTTCCCTGCTCCGATACCTGGGAGCTCTGCTGCACTCAGGTACCCCCGGTCTTTCTGTGACCCTGAGGGTCCTGAGACCACACTGTCCTGGGAGGGTTCCACCCCCCACTTAGCCACTGGAGCGACATCCCTAGCGGAGCCGACTTCTAAAAGTTCTGATTTTGTGCTCCGCGGCTCTAGCACTTGCCAGAAGCGGCTGACAGAGGCCCCCTCCCCCGCCGTCTATCCTCCCGAATATTGCCTCGGATTCACTTGTCCACACATCCTACCTTCCAGAAAGTGGTCGCTTTTCTGTTCAGAGAGTTGTTGCTACTCTCTTCTTCGATCTCCTGTTGAGTTCGTGGGTGTTCAGAATGGTTTGATCCCTATTCAGCTGAATTCCTGAGACCAGACGAAATCCAGGTCTCCTGCTCCTCCACCATCTTGCTCCTTAAATCTCTAAATTACTTTTTTATTTTACTTTTCATAACCTCTTATAAAAATTGGGATTATTTATTTCTTGAAAGTTTAGCACAACTCACCTTTAAACCAGAATTGAGCTTCCTTTTTTTTTTAGATTTGAGCTTTCTGATAATGCAATCAAAAGTTTCATTACTAATTAAAGTTTTTGTTTTTATTATGTGATTCACATTTTTATTCTACATTTAGTCAATTTTGGTATTTTTATGTTTCATGAAATGTATCAAATTCATCTAGATATCTATTTTATTGATATGTAAATTGATAAATTTATTGTTTTATTTTAAAAATCTATAATGTATATAATTATTTAAGAACATAAGAATATGTGAATAATTAGAAAAGAAAGAAGAAATTAATGAAGGAATGGGGCACCTGCATGGCTCAGTTGGTTAAATGTCTGCCTTCAGCTCAGGTCATGATCACAGTGTCCTGGGATTTAGCTCAAGTCGGGCTCCCTGCTCAGCTGGGAGTCTGCTTTCCCTCTCCCTCTGCCCCTCCCCCTGCTCATCCTAGCACTCTCTCTCTCAAATGAATAAATAGAATATTTTTTAAATAATAAAATCTTTAAAAATTTTTAAAAAGAAAGAAATTAATGAAGAAATGTACTTTTGTCCATAGTTTTTACTAGCACATGATTTTCAAATTTCCTATGTATTTGCCTTATTTGTGTTTCTTGATCTACTGCTTTTAGAAAAGGGTATTTTAAATTATTGAACTATAATTGTTCATTATTTTTTCTCATATATTTATGTCAACTATTAATTATGAATTTTAAATATTCAATACATACACATTAATTATTTTTATCCTTCTGATGCATTCTCTCTTTCATCTACTCTTATATTACATTTGGTTAGCTCTTAAAATTCCTAGGCTGGATTTCTTTGGACTTTCAGACTTTAAAATAAAAAAATAATTGTTTAAATAAAATTTTTGCATGACAACATTAGTGTATCTTGATTTTTATTCACTTAGCAGTCTATCATTTGACTGATGGGTTGAGTGTATTTATAATTACTGATATATTTGGATTTATTTCTGAATCGTATTTGGTATTTTCTACTTGCATTGTCCTTTTGTACCTTTCCAAATCTTCACCTTTTCTGCCTTTTAAAAATAGATGTAAAATTTTTTCTGCCGATATAAAAGTTACTCTTTAATTTTTATTTTTTAAAAGATTTTATTTATTTATTTGTCACAAGCAGGGGGAACAGCAGGCAGAGGGAGAAGCAGGCTCCCCACTGAGCAGAGAGCCCGATGCGGGACTCAATTCCAGGACCCCGGGATCATGACCTGAGCTGAAGGCAGATGTTTAACCGACTGAGCCACCCAGTCATCCCTAATTTTTATTCTTTAGGTGATTCCTCTAATAAATGAAAAAAAAAATGTTCTCTATTAATATCCTAAGCTCAAGAATACTTCTGCTTCCAAATTGCAATCATAACCAGAAATCTAACATACTTTCCCCTCCAGTCCCTTCATCCCTAATAACCTCTCCCACAACACCAGAATTTTAGGAAAACATGATCTGTTATGTGTTGAATTGTGCTTCCTGGCCATTAGGCTTGGCCTTACCAATTGTTAGGCATGTGAATTTGGACAAGAAAACTAAATGTGCCAGGCTGAGTGTCCTCATTTGTAAAGTGTAACATTTTACTGATACACCTACCTCATAAGACTTTTTGGTGAATCATAAAATGCCAAAGAAAGGAAAGTGATTCATGCACAGTGATATACCATATGCAAGTAAGATTTGATGCCCAGAGCCATATGTTACTGGTAATATGGATTGACTGTCCAGCTTCTGAAACAAGAGAGCAAGCACTTGCCATACACAGCAAAAACATGTTGATAACTGTACTTGTTTATTTTACCCTAGGGCATTGCCCAAGAAAGGAAGGGTTTGAGCAGCCTGTGATGGCTGTGGAAGGCAATTTGGCACTTTGAGTTTGGGCAGCACCAAAAATCTTCACCTAGTTCATGTTTTTCCATAATCAACATACTAGTTTCTCATTATACCTTAAACATATCATTAAAACAAAAACATGGTATCTGAGAAACTGGAAGTCTTTGTAGACTTATAACTTATGATATCAGATAATTCCAAATAGACTGCTCTAGACATTTGGGGAAGTGCTAAAAAAAAGAGAGAGAAAGAGTATAAAGGAATGATTCTCACACTCCTCCTCCACCCCAGACCTGGCTGGCATGTATAGAGACCTATCTACATGTTCAGGCACCATCCCCACATGCTCTAGCAACTGCTGTTATGCTAATTGGGCACTGCACCCACAATAAGATGGACTTGGAAACAGGTCCTCATAAGCCCTGAAACAGACCAGAGACAGGTTAAGTTTGGAAATTTCTGGATTCCAGGTACGTGGAACATGGTCTAGATAGGAGCACACATGCATACACCATTGGCAGACATATCCTATTAACTCTGTGGACACATCTCAGAATGAGGAGGAAGGCAAGGAAGGCTGGGGAAGGGTAAGAACAGACCCAATAAAGCAGTGTCTAAGGCAGGGGCCGCAGTACCTCACAGATAAGGGTATTACTCATCCCACGTTTCTCTGGTGTCATATTAGTAACTCCAAGGAAACACTCTCCAAAAATCATTTAGTTTTTATTTTATTGCCTGTGAGGTAGCTTAGTGAAACAGCTTCTCTGTATAGTGTAACAGAATACCTAAGGTGTCTTGTTTATTTCTTGGTACTTGTTTTTTGACATTATGTCTGAAAATTTTGATTCACTGGTTCTGACAGTTAGATATATATATATTTAAATCTCATATATTGTTCTTAAAAAACACTTTATTGAGGTATGACTGCCACAAAAAGACATATTTAATATGTAAAACTGATGAGCATGAAGGTAAGTATACATCCATGAAATCATAACCTTAAACTATGCCATAAAAATATCCATCACCACAAAAAGTTCCCTCTTGCCTTATTTTTTATTTACTTACTTACTTACTTATTTATTTTAACACTTAACATATGATATACCACCTTAGCAATTTTTAAGTATACCATACGGTATTGTTAACTAGAGACTCCACACTTTATGTTGCATCTTTCTAAAGGAGATGTTAGTCGGACATTTAAAAATTTAAGAAGGTAGATCTCATGCTAAGTATTCTTTTCACATGCACACGCACACACACACACAGGCATACAAATGGACACAGCAATCTTTTGGAGATGATAAATATGTTTATTTCCTTGATTGTGGTGATGGTGTCAGAGGTATATGCATATATGTCATCAAAATTAAATATGGACAACCTCATCAAAATGTGTATATTGACTATGTGCAAATTCTATATTTTAAGTATAACTCAATAAAGCTGAAAATTATAATAAAAGCATATGACTCCCCTTAAAGGCTAGTTCAGACATCAACAATTTTTAAAATGGCTACAGGTGGTAAGAGATGTAGTACACTTCATGGAATTTAGTACCTCGTAAGATTATCACATTAAAGCTTGTAAGTTGTGAGGAGCTATATAATATTACATAGGTTTAAAAGAGAATAGTAGGTTACATTGACACTGAGATAGAGTGAAAAGACAGAAGGATATTGAATCAAGGGTCAAAAGAGTCAAACTAGATTCTAGTCAGAAAACAACCACTAGATTTTGGTTTTTTTAGGGGAATTCAATTCACTTTCTGCACCAAGTTCTCTCTGTGAAATGAAAGATTATAATTAGATCATCTTTCTCTTTTTATTTCTAAAATATAATGAGTAAATGAAAGTCTGCAACACCATATCATATCAAAGTCAAGTGCCCATCCTGTCAATTACAAGAACCTCCATGTAGGTTATGACAAAAACTGGACTTCACCTTAAAGTAGTCCACCTGATGGGACTGAATGGGAGGATTACTGATTGGTTGCTCTCAATAAACAAGTCTCAAATGCGGGATTTTGCCAGACAGGAAGTCTAATTATATTTTAAGTGATCTGTCAACCAACTTAATTGTATGTGTTTAAAGTCAATAGATACGAAGAAACACACTTGTAGGAATTTCAGCATACTATCTTATTCCAGTGTCTTCCAGCTGGAATTCCATTAGAATTCTCAACTGGACTTTGGATTTTACAAGAAAAGATTAAGTGGTGAAAGCAACACCTGTGAATCAGGGGGCTTGGCTTCTACCTGCTCCTTGCTGCTTGATGAACAAAGAAGTTACTTACTCTGTCTAGGCTTCTGTGTCCTGTGTTGAAGCAATAAGGGCAACCATATTTGTAAGAAAAGAGGTTCTCATGAAAGATATGATGAGAAATAAATATAAAAGTGTTTTAAATTACTTTTTAAAGTTGTAGACATTTGTGCAGTAATGATGACATTTTGAAACCTAGGAATAGTGGTACTTTACCCTCTCCTGTGCTCTTAGGGCAAGGTCAGGCTTAAACACATGTCTGTGGGGAGAGGGAGTAGAACTAGCAGACAGAGAAGCAATATAATGGTGCTCATTATAGCTAAAAGGCCAATAGCAGAAAGGAGTCACTGTGATTAAAAAAGAGAGAGAGGGAGGGGCATGAGATCACGACTTAGTTGGTTTTAAGTGTTTTTAAAACATCTGTTTTCTTAACTACCTTTTTCAATCATTAAACATTATGCTTGTTGTCCTTTCATTTCTATAAAGCTCTACTCTGATAGAGTGCTATTGCATGTATAAAGCAAAAGATTCATGTATATGCATATACATATATATGTATATATAACTGCATATGTATACAATAATTTATAGCACATGAAATCACAGTTGAATCTAGGTCATACGAAAGTGAGATCCTAACATCCAAGAAGAAAATTAGAGCTATAGAACAGATGTGTGTTTTAAATACTAATGTGCTGTGAGGGATAGAGAGGAAAACAATATTTATTAAGCATTTACTATTTGGTAATTCACGACATCATTATGCCTGATGTGTTTGATATAATATCTCAGTGTATCCTACCAACAAATATATATTTGTAGATGATTCTGAGATGTGCCTAAGGTCACAGAACTATTCTAGTACATATTGCTAGATCTGAGATTTGAACCCCTCAAACCCATCTGAGGTTGAGGGTGAGAAGTTTTCTATCCTGCTGTGCTGCATTCCAAAACATATGTCAGTTATCCTCAGTTGCTTATGCCAGTGCAGTCTCCCTTTGCCCCCCTTCCATCTCTGAGAAGATGGAAAGGGTATTGAGGAAGAATGCTGTCTATTCCAGTTAACTCCCTTCACACACATTCTGATCTTTACCCTTTAATTAGCCATGATGCTTATCATCACAGACAAGTGATTTGGTCATGTTTCTGCTTCTTGTTATCGTAAGTAGAAATTTTTTGTGACAATTAGGACATTTAGCCATCGAACTTCCATTCCTTGTGAATCGTACATTAATTAGGGCCAGACTGGTTACAAATTGTCAAAATACCCAGATGAATTGCACAGACACCAAGGTTAATCAACAGCTTATTTTACTCTCAATCTATTGAACAATGAGGTTAACCATGTTCCATCAAAACTTACTAGATTGAAAAATGTACCAATTTAATGTAGCTATTGAACCTGTCATCTTGTATTCTAAAGAAAGGCATTTTTACTTCTTCATTTTTTCCAAAAACATTTATGCTTCAATCAAACTAGCAATAGGGTCACCCCCTCTTTCCCTTCATATCAGACACAATTCATAAAGTTATTTTTCAGGGCTTTGGGTATTTTATTGACAGACTTCTCTGTTGTTCTGATTATCTAGACCAAGAACTCTAGATTCTATTATATATCAGGGTCATTAGGTGGAAGAATTATTCTTGGAATTATGAAAACAGTGAAAAAGTACACTCCACTAGCAGCTATAAAACAACTTTTTTTATAAAAGTAGAAAACAGTACAACTCTCTGAATATGTTGTTCTTTTTCTTTTTTTCAATAAACTAACAAATGCAACTCAAATAATTTTTCATTTAAGTATACACATTTTTACCCCATATACCAAAGCATTCTAAAGAAAACAAATATGCAGTGGATAACCATGGGCAATTATGCTATTTCCTCAAAATTAAAGACTCTAAGTTGGGGATACATATTAGTTATGGATGAAGTGGATATTACTTCGAAGTAGTGAGATGGGATTGACTTGCATTAGAAAGAATGTCTTATAATGCAGATTTAGAGAAAAAAAAATGCCACTACTCTACCTGTGAAAACAGAATAGCAATCTGAGAGAGCCACTTCACACATTTTCCCATTTGGGATGACAGCTGATTTTTTGTATAGATGGCAACCATTCCTTCATGTATAAAGTCATCAGCCACTCCTGCTAGAAGGGAGGCACCTGCCATTTTTTCTACTAGCTTCTAACATGGACTTCTCCATATGCTGCTGAAAAGAATTCACAGACTCTTTTCATGTGGCCCAGTAGTTCTCTAGACAGCTGAAGGGAAGGAAGTTAAGCAGCTGAAGCTGTCCCCACACAAAGTTGCTGTCATCACAATAAGTACTGGCAGTGGAAGATCAGGGGGAGCCAATAGAATCATAATAGGCATAAGGTCAAAAGAGTTATAGTTTTTATCTTACTCGTCCATTTCCAACATCAACGTTTGTGGAAAACAGCTTTATGAAATAATAATTCCAGAAGATGCTCAATTAGAAAAGGAATACCTGAACTTGTAAATATGGAGAATACTCAAAATATATAGTTCTTTTGTAAATTCATGTGATACTCTAGCCTATTAAAGGTACTGAGAATTCCAGAGTTGTAAAAAAATCTGTTTAAATTTTGCTACCACTAATTAAATGAATTTGAACACAGAACTTTAAAAATAAGGCTATAGAATTATTTTCTACCAAAGATAGTTGAAAAAATATTGTCCCATACAATGCAAGTATTATGACTTCTTTCTTTTTTATTTTTTAAAGATTTTATTTATTTATTTGAGAGAGAGAGAGCACATGAGAGGGGGGAGGGTCAGAGGGAGAAGCAGACTCCCTGCCGAGCATGGAGCCTGATGCGGGACTCGATCCCAGGACTCCAGGATCATGACCTGAGCCGAAGGCAGTCGCCCAACCAACTGAGCCACCCAGGTGCCCGAGTTATTTCTATATACCCGCCTCATGTTATTCACGTGAGGACATTTGATCCTACTTTTCCTTTAATTATATAGATACCTTGTTTTCAGATAAGCTTCGTGACAACAGATTTTTGTGAGTTTTTTTTTCTCTCTCACTATCATTGTATCCTTAATGCCTAGGGGAATTTCCAACACATCGTAAGTATGTCACAAATATTTATTGAATGTGTTATAAGATCTTCTATTGCCATTGGTCCTATTTATTCTCTCCATTTTCTCTTCCTCTTCAACATCTAAAGCTCTCTTGGTCTAAGTCAATTTGCTTGGCTTTCAGCTCTCTCACCTTGCCTGAGTTTGATTTTTGGGTTTTCTTGGTGAGTCATCTAACTGAATCCAACCCACTGCTTTCCCTGACTCTATTCCGACTGCCTTACCTGACCCCTGTAACTTGTATCATCCTGTCTGCATCCTATTTCTTATCTTGTAGTTCTGACTTCTGTCCTGATACCACCCCCCATTAGTTGTGAATTCACATAACAGTGTGAAAGTCAGTACAAGAAAAAAGGTCACCCAAAGAAGAGAGGCCAGTTGGAGGCACATCTAGGATTGGAGTGGATCAGAAGTTTCCAGGACAGGGCGCCTGGGTGGCTCAGTCGTTAAGCGTCTGCCTTCGGCTCAGGTCATGATCCCAGGGTCCTGGGATCGAGCCCCACATCGGGCTCCCTGCTCGGCAGGAAGCCTGCTTCTCCCTCTCCCACTCCCCCTGCTTGTGTTCCTGCTCTCGCTATCTCTCCCTCTGTCAAATAAATAAAATCTTAAAAAAAAAAGAAGAAGAAGCTTCCAGGACAGTCTGCAGTCTAGAAGTACCAATAGAGGCTTACTGAGCAGTGGGTCAATAAGAAGTAAACCAGTGCTAATGTGCAAATTAAGGAAGGTGGACATTGGATAAGATTTAAAATAAGAACCATATCCAGAGAAAAGAAACTGATTTCAACTGAAATGAAAATTAGCTTTTACTTACCATGTGCAAAGTTGTCAGGAAAGCCTACATGAGTAACAAAGGGGCATGGATACTGAAATAACTTGTGGCTTAAGTTTGAAAGTGTCTTGAAAGCTTGCTCCTTCCAGAACAGGAAAAATCTCTTATCATGTAGCAATCCATTGGCCTGGATGTATGGCTCCAGCACCTTCACCCAATCAAGTAGAAAAGCCTGACAGTTCAGCCTTTATGTTCTTTTAATTTTTTAATTTTCTTTTCACAATAAGAAAACCCATGTATCAGAAATCCAGAGAGGCCCCACTCCAGTCCCACTACACCCACAGAGACTCTCTGTGTGAGCCAGCGCCAAATGCTACTGCAAACAATAGTCAGTGTATACGAACATGCTGGACCATTGCTACGGGAAGGATGTGCAGTCAGAGTAGAATAGGGCCTTGAAAACATTCCTGGCCTTTTATAATTCAGGCAAACTGGATGCTGAAACATAATTAAGGTTCAAATTCATTTCTGTTCCCTTACAGAATCAAGCTACAATGAGAGACATAGAAGCAAGAATAGAAAGGATGATTGGTACCCTGAGGTGGCATGAATATAATGAATTAATTTCCCCACAGCATTATTATGACTAAACGTGCCATGCTGAACGTGGTGAGACTGTGAACAAATGCCAGTCATTCCACAGCCATCCCAGCTCTTTCATTATGTTTAAAATAGAGTAACTCGCATATGCACAAAGACATATGTATGAGGTTGTTTATTGCTTTATTGATTTTAGTGGCAAAGGATCACAAGCAACCTAAATGCATATCAGGAGGAGATAGGATAAATAAACAACGGTACATAAACAGAATAGTCTGCAATATTAAAAATCGTAGAGTACATGTGCGATATCCTATTACTGGGAGAAAAAAGGAAGGCATAGAATGGTCTGCAAAATGTGGAAGTACTTTTGTATTTTTAGCATATACCTGTGTGTATTATATATATATATATATATATATATATATATATATATATATATAAACATATATCTATGTATGCATAGTGTTATCTCTTGGCAGCTACAAAAGAAACTGACAAGCTGTAACCTCTTAGAGAGAGAAAATTTTCACTGCATAACCTTTTGTACCCGCTTGTATTAAGAAAAATAACCCACCTTATTTAGACAACAACAGGCACATCCCCCCTCAAAACAAAGAGGAAGAGGAGAAAGGAGGGCCATACATCACACTTTCCTTTTAGGATGTCTAATGTCAGCTATCATTACTAGGAATCCATCTTACAGTTTACATAGTAGGAGTCCTCAGCCTGGAGTGCGGGCCATCAGAAGATTCATGAAAACTAAGTGAAAAAAAATTGAGTATATCTGCTTATATCCATTTTTCTTCCTGAGAGCGTTCGTAGCTTTCATCACATTTCTCTAAAGAATCTAAGGGCTAAAAAATGTTAAGAAATACTGCTCACCTTAGGCAGACTTTAAAGAAGGCTTTTGTCAATTTTTGTCAACTTTTGCCAATTCTTTAGATTACATATAATGTTATTTGATAAAATAGCCATGTAGCATCTTTCCTTAGCAGTGTGATAAATATTCCTTTTTTTTTTTAGTGAATACCATTTTTTTTTGCAATTTGATCCCATAGTTCTGTGATATTAATTTTAACAATAATACCTTACTATGTGCTTTTTAAATGAGAAACCACAGACCTCCATGGTACTTGCCAGCTGGCTAGAGAGTCCTTGAGACCACATAACAAACAGAATTCACCTTTGGGCAGCATCCATTCTACTCAGGAATTGTAAAATTGTATTTCACAGTAGAACAAAGTTAGGTTGGTTATGTATTATTTAAATTTATTTTTAAGATAATACAAGATTAAAAACATTTTATGTACTGGGGAGGTGTACAATTCTTGGCTATAGACTCAATACTCCTAGCATTTGTGTTCCTCTGCAATAGTTTGATAAAAGCATTTGAAAAGGCCCACCTTACATTTATTAATGTCCTACAGTTTACAGGGCATTTCTACTCCTTTATTCTGTCTTTCCTTTCATCATTCAACCCTTAAGTAGATGTCAGGCACAAACATACAAAGTTTTTGCCTTTTTGAAGTTAATATTCTAATGTAGACACATCATTTCTTTGGAGCAACCATACAAACTATATTAAATCTTTAAATAACTGTCCTCACATAAACAGTGATTGAAAATAATCAAAAGACAAAACCTGATCAATTTTTCCTGGTTTGTAACCTAATAAGGCCTGAGACATGATATTTTCTTTACTTACTGGAATTTATAATTTCCTAATTTGTGTTCTTTTGGTTGTCCATTCCTCTAACTTCATAAATCAAGTGATATTAGGAGGAGAGGAAGATTTCCAGCCCAACATATAAGAAGTCACCACTCCATTCTAACAACAAGAGCTTAACAAACTGAAGAATCAACAACTCTTCATAGATCCACCAGAGAAGTAAGGTCACAGGGCAAACCGATGCCCCCAAACCTGAGGAGACACAGGTGCACACAGAGAATTACAACATAACCGCAGTGGAAATCCATGGGCAGAAATACTTCTGGGAATAAGTGCTAAGATAGGAAACCTGACTATAATTGACAACTTGCTGGACGCTCAATGTGGACAATTCTGAGAGTTAAAAACTCCAGTGGAGGGGGGCGCCTGGGTGGCTCAGTCATTAAGCGTCTGCCTTTGGCTCAGGTCATGATCCCAGGGTCCTGGGATTGAGCCCCACATCAGGCTCCCTGCTCAGCAGGGAGCCTGCTTCTCCTTCTCCCTCTCCCCCTGCTTGTGTTCCCTCTCTCGCTGTGTCTCTCTGTGTCAAATAAATAAATAAAATCTTAAAAAAAAAAAAAACCGCCAGGGGGACCCAGTCACATGGGGAGCCCCACAGTTCTGTGAGTTTTACTTGCAGGAGATTTACCAGGTCCTAAGAGCGAAATCTGACAAAAATCCCCTTAAGCTTCTGGCAAGGGAAAAAAAAGGAATCATTTCATAATAGGCCAGAGTATTCTGTTCTTCTAACCAGGCCTGTCCTCAAACAAAAAGACCCCCCCACCCTGCACCCCACACGCGCACGCGTGCACACACACTGCATTACTAAATACTAACCCATTATCATTTACATTGGCAGCCAAAAATGAAATACTTAGGTATAAATTTTAAAAAGTATGCATAAGATCTATATGAGGAAAACTGTAAAACTCTGATGAATGAAATCAAAGAACTAAATAAATGGAGACATAGCCCATGTTCATGACTAAGAAAACAATATTGTCAAGATGTCAGTCCTTCCCAGCTTGATTTAGATTCAATGCAATCCCAATCAAAATCCCCTCAAGTTACTCTGTGTCTATTTAAAAAATGATTCTAAAGTTACATGGAGAGGCAAAAGATCCAGAAGAAATACTCAGTATAGAAGGAAAAGAACAAAGTCAAAGGACTGACACTACCCAACTTCAAGACTTAGTATAAAGTTCCAGAAATTAAGATGGTGTCGTATTAGTGAAAGAAGAGGCAAGTAGATCAACAGCATAGAGATCACAGAAATAGACCTACATAAATATAGGCAACTGATCTTACAAACGCAACACAGTAGAGCAAAGGTAATCATTTCACCAAATGGTGCTGGAAGAACTAGACATCTGTACGCAAAAAGAAAAGGAAAGGAAAGGGAAAGAAAAAGAGAGAGAGAGACGGGGAGAGGGGAGGGAGAGAGGTAGGAAGGAAGAGAACCTAGACACAGATCTGACACCTTCCATAAAAACTAATTCAAAATAGATCACAGACCTAAATATAAAACACAAGACGATAAAACTCCTAGAAGATGACATGGAGAAAACCTATATAACCCCGTGTATGGCGATGACTTTTTAGATATACCACCAAAGTGGTAGATCATGAAAGAAAACTTGATAAGCTGCACTTGATTGAAATTAAAAATTTCTGCTCTGCAGAAGACAATGTTAAGAGAATGAGAAGACAAGCCATAAATTGGGAGAAAATATTTGCAAAGATATATCTGATACATCTGATAAGGGACTGTTATCCAAAACATACAAAGAATTCTTAAAAATAAGAAAACAAACTACCCAATTTAAAACATGCGCAATAGATATCTCACCAAAGAAGATGTACAGATGGAAAATAAGCATATGAAAAGATGTTCAACATCATATGTCATCAGGGAATTGCAAATTAAAACAACAGTGAGATACCACCACACACCTATTAGAATGGCCAAAATCCAAAACACTGACAAATTCAAATATTGGCAAGGATGTGGAGCAATAGGAACTCTCATTTATTGCTGGTAGGAATACAAAATAGTACAGCCCTTTGGAAGACAGTTTGGCTGTTTCTTACAAACCAAACATAGTCTTACATTAAGACCCAACAATTACTGCTTGGTATTTACCCAAATGAACTGAAAGGATGTTCACACAAAAACCTGAACATGTGGGATGACTGGGTGGCTCAGTCATTAAGCATCTGCCTTCGGCTCAGGTCATGATCCCAGGGTCCTGGAATCGAGTCCCACATCGGGCTCCTTGCTCAGTGAGGAGCCTGCTTCTCCCTCTCCCTCTACTGCTCCTCCTGCTTGTGCTCTCTCTCTCTCTCTGACAAATAAATAAATAAAAATCTTTAAAAAAAACAAACTAGGAAGCAACCAAGTTTTCCTTCAGTAGGTAAATGGACAAATAAATGGTGGTATCCAGATAATGGAATATTATTCAGTGCTAAAAATAAATGAATCATCAAGTGATGAAAAGACATAGAGGGACCTCAAATGAATATTTATTAAGTGGAAGAAGCCAATCTGAAAAGACTACATACTGTATGATTACTAGTAAATGGCATTCTGGAAAAGGCAAAACTATGGAGGTGGTAAAAGGATCAGTAGTTGCCAGGGGTTTGAGGAATGGAGGGATAAATAGGCAGAGCAAAAAGGATTTTTAAGGCAGTGAAACTATCTGTATCATATTACCAGAGTAGATACATGTCATTATACATTTGTCCAAACCCACAGAATGCATAACATCAAGAGTGAACTCTAAACTATGGACTTTGGGTGATAATCATCAATGTAGCTTCATTGATTATAACAAATGTACATTCTGATCTGGGATGTTGACAATGGGGAGATTGTACTTGTACGAGAAAAGGGGGTATATGACAACTCTATACTTTCCACTCAGTTTTGCTGTGAACCTAAAAAAGTTTATTAATTTTAAGAGAAGAAATGTGGAAACTGCTGTCAAGAAAGAGTCCAACCAATTTTTACATGGGTATGTCTGATTTTAATTGATGGATGGAAAAATTAGCCCTTTCAATCAAAGAGTTTCTAGTGGAACAAAAACATTTGGTTAATCATATAAAACTCAGTAGAAAGTACATCCATTGGTACAAAGTTTTTACTGCTTGCTATAAACACAGAGAATCTAGTTAATTATATGCAAATAAGCCTCACTAACAAACACCTAAATAACTCAGCCTTGTCTTCATTAAGCTAGATGATATAGTACATTTCTCAGGAAATTAGACAAGGAATATTAATCAAAGATGCTTGTAAGTCCTAATGAGTTTAATGATTGTTGACCTTGATGCTACAGCCAGTGGCAGAAACCTAAATGACAAGAGTTATTTGAGTAAGCAAATCTGATCTTCAAAAATTTAGAATACAATTCGTTTTTCATATTTGTGATATCCTGCCCAACGCTTTTTGTGAAAACTTTTTGTGGAGAGAAAACCTATATTTAATATTGCCCTTATTGTCTACACCAGAAATCATGGGCAATATTTATTTTGCAGCAATCTGGAGAGCATTTGTGGCTAGGAGAGCTGGAAGTTACTCTGTGGGCTAAGGGCAGAGAAAAAGGGCAGGTAGCAAATAAAAGGCAAAGGACTGAGAAGCAAAACTGAACTTCATTGCTCGCAGTTGACCTTGAAGCTGATTTCTCCCTTAATCCTGTATTCTCAGAATTCAATAGCTGCTTTTCACTTCCCCTTGGCTAGAGTAGATGGAGGGTATATCCTGTCACTAATTAGGCTTAATGTTAGCTAAGTGCTTCCAACACGGACAGCAACTCCTGAAACATGGCGGCCTTTCTGTATAGTAGTTGCTTGGTTACTTTTCTGTAATAAAACACTCTGTTCTCTACCGGCTGATGACTTGATCGAAAGTTTTAAAGGGTAATTTAGCCCTTGTTATTTTCCACTATAAACTTCTCCAATTGGGCTTTTATACCATTCCTTGATACTATTGATTTATTTCAATTAAGATTCCCCCATGTTCGAGCACCACAATTAGCTGCTGTCACTATTGATCCCCAACCCCAGGGATTTGTACATGGCTTCAAAGTGGACCACTGGCAGTTTAGCACCAGTCCATTAAAGCTGAATGGAAAAAAAGAAAAAGAAAAAGAAAAAGAAAAGCTGAATGAAAAGTGAAGGCAGCAAGAATCTTCTAGCAAAGAACTCCCTTATAATAGTGTTCAAAGCAGCAACTATGAGTAAAGTGTTTATAATGTAGTAGACATTATTCTATGAACTTTATATATATTAACTGTTTTAATTCACACTACAACCCAATAAGGAAGTACTCTTATAATCCTCATTTTGCCAGTAAGGAAACTATAACGTAAAGAGATTAACTGCTCGATTCACAGATATAATAAGTGAGAGCGCCAGGATCCAAACCAAAGTAATCTGGCCTTAGAATTTCTATCCTTTACCAGTACAATCTACAGCTCTTATAGTTGATACTGAATGAGTGACATTATAATTAATAATGGCTGCCTGTTCTGATAAAATAAGCTTCTTTCATAGGTATCTCCCGGCGCTACAATTTTATGGTCCTTTACTTGTTCCAAGCTTTGAAAATGAACTGACTGATAGTGATCATATATCTAATAAATGGGAGAATCAGAACCAGAACTCAGATTCTCTCTGTACTTTACTCAATGTTCTTTCCACTACATCACTCTTACTGGGCATGTAGAGGTCAAACCATTGCGGTATTTGACTATTTTTGACCTCTGTGATAGTACTTTCTTATGATTAAATCTAATGTGTGAAGATGACAGTAACTCTTTTCTCCCTGTAAAGAGACAGAATTCTCTGTTAATAGAATGAGGAATGACTAATCTGGGATAAATGTTCCTTTGTTTGAGGAGTTAACATCTGGGGTAAAGCAAAACTCCTCATCCTCAAACTTCTTACAGAACATACCACATGCAGTTTGTGAATGCCAGAACCTTTGCGTCTGAATCTGCTCATTCAGTTCAAATCTGGAGCACACCCGTCCAGAGGCAACAATACTTACTTGAGGTCTTATCTTTCTGAATTAGTGATTTCTTAAATAATACACTCTCTATGGGACCGATTGGTCACCAGGTAGTTTCAAGGAGTTTGTTCTTATAATCGTCAACTCATATGATGAAGCTATGTGATGTGGATCTATGTGCCACAGCGCAACCAAACATGACAGGAAACCCATGGGATCTTAGACATGGTTTTAGGACAGAGCTTAAGGTAGGTAGCTCTCCCTTCTTCCGTAACTCACAACCAGTTCTTCCCCCTGATTCCTCTTAGTGTCACCTTTCCCCACCCCCCCCCACCACATAATACTTCCCAGATTCTTTCTATTTTATTCATGTGGTTTTCTGGCACCCTCATAGCTTCTCACCAGCACTGTGGCTATAGCCTTTCAAATGCTCCTGTGTAACTCCTTTTGCAATCAATCACACTCTCACAACAGTAAGTATCCTGACACATGCTCTGTTCCTATTATTTTTATATTCAAAAGACAGTCAGCGATTCTCTACTGATTCCCACCCAATGAAAATAAAATTCAGGGCCATCTATTCTCCAGGCAAAACATAATTCCCACTTTCATTTCCCCTAATTGCCTACATGGGCCAGATTTCTCACTGTTGCCCAGATGTGCCTGGACTGTCTCACCTCTAAGTTTTTGCTTAAGTTCCCACTCTAACCTATTGGCATTATGCTTACTTTGTGAGACTTCTGTCAAGTGCTGTGTACTAAAGCATAAAGGAAGCCATCCACCTGACCTCTTACTTGGGAATGATGATCCCCTACTCTGAAATCTATGCATGCTACCCCTTTCTTAACAGAAGTTCCTACATGGTTTTATAGCCTCCACATATCTGAATTTTCTTGACGGGAGTGACTGGGTCATTAATCTTGGAATTCCCACATGTATAGGGAATTACACTTAGTTAGCAACAATAAACAGCACAAGAATGAGTGTGTGGATATATGTTCACCTCAATAAATTTTTCAAGTCTCCTTTAAGAATTCCTATGCTATGGGCCTTTCTTTCTGAATTTCCCAAAGATCTCATACTAAATACAATAACACGTGAGATTCAGCTGTGTTCACTGTGCTGCCAAGAGAACCACAGTAATGGAATATTCACATTAGAGATTGGGTCCCAAGCACTGAATACCTGTTTTTAGTTTATACTCTAATAATAGTTTGGCCATTATTTATTTTACATAGTATCTACTTGTTCTCTGAAAAATCAGACTATTTTGGTCTTTTTTGCCTGTGTGCATGCCATCACTGCTTCCCAGGATGCCTGTCCTCTACCTGACCCTCTGAGTCCATTTCAAGACACAGCTCTCTATGAACTCTTCCCTGAAATCCACTGTGGGAAGAACTGCTTTCTATGTCCATTATTGTTTTACTTTTTAAAAAAAATTTATCCATTTATTTATTTGAGAAAGACAGAGCCCAAGTGGGAGGAGGGGCAGACGAAGAGGGGGAGAGAGTCCCAAGCAGACTCCATGCTGAGTGCGAAGCCCAATGTGGGGCTCAATCCCACAACCTGAGATCATTACCCCAGGCCAAAATCAAGAGTTGGATGCTTAACCTACTGAGCCACCCAGGCACGCCATTTATTATTGTTTTACTTTTATTTATTCTTCCCTGATGCTCATATCACACAGTATTATAATGGAATTGTTTTAATGTCTTTTTTTTTTTCCATCACACTGTGATTGTTTTGAGAATAAAGGACAGGTCTGATCCATGTCTCTGTCTCTAGTACCAAACCCAAATATGTTTGTCATAGATACACATAATGCTGACATTTATTTAGTAATAAAATGAGGACTTAAATTTAAGGTGGAGGATGAATAAAAGACTGACCTGTCTTGTGCTCAGAGCAAGTCCCTGAGCCAAGAAAGAGGAAGGCTTTCACTTGAAAAGGCATTATGTTTTTACTTGGATTAAACACAGCTGGAATTTTCCATAACCAAACATGACAGGAAACCCATGGGATCTGTCCAAAATATTGAAAGATTCAAAAGAACATGGCTAAACAAAATGCTAGGAGTAAAATTGCTTCAAGCTTGTACTTAACTTCAGATCTTTTCATATATTGACTATATTAGGACACTGATCAAACATCCAAACATTTACACACAATTTCTAAGAAATATTAACGTTTAGTTTATTAAATAACACAACATAGGCCAAATGACACACATAAGAACAATTGTGAGCGTCTTTCTCACAGGACAAATGCAGAATACCTTCCTGTCTTTTCTAATTCCTACTTTAACTTGTGAAGGAGGGCAACACATAATTGCTCCTTGAAAGTCTATGCTATGAATAATAATTTATTAAAAATCACTTGGCAGAAGTGTTACAGGGTAGATTTTATAAGAGCTATTTTTAAAACCCACGCTGATTTGTGTGTGTGTGTGTGCTTTTCAGCTCTGCATAAAAGGCTTGCAATAACTCCACAAACCTTGTCTTCTGTCTACAATATAAGTGGTTGCTATTGAGAAGGTCAAAGTTATAGTGGTATTTGAGACTGTTTTGTAGAAAAACTTCTTTTAGAGATATGGGCATATTTTGCTTTTATTCACCTGGGTTTTTTTTGTGTGTGTGTGCTCCTTATTCATATCCATAAAAAATATGTATATCTTTTAAATTCAGGCTATTGGTAACTGCAGGTCTGAAAGAGAAAGAGATGACCATATGCTGGTTCCTCAAAAGCATGAATAACAAACTACTTGAATATTCTCTTTACTAGGTCATCACCCATCAACATGGTACATAGAGCCAAGGGATTATAAGTTTAAATTTACCAATTATGGCCTCTTAATAATAAGTCTCAAGCTATGTTTATTATTTTTTAAACTAAATGCTTAGAAGTTTAATAAAGAAAGCTAGAATTCTTTGCTTCTTAAACTTGGCTAGAATTTTTCTGAATTTCACAAATTAAACACAGGGTAGATTAAGGGGTCAAATACCTTGAGAACAAAAATCAGGACTGTTGCTTCTGTTTTGGTGAAGACGGTACAGAGCAGTGGTGAGGATGACAGGCCCCAGGGTCAGATTCAATCTGATTTCAAGTCCTAGGCATTGGACTTAATTAGTTGAGACACTGGGCAGAATGCCCAAATTTCCTAAGCCTGTGTAAAATGAGGATAATAACAGTATCTAACTCAAGGCGGCCATATGGCTCAAATGATGTAACCCTTGTAAAGGGCTTAGCATAGTGCCTGCTGCAAAAGAAAAGGATCAACAGATGCTAACAACTGTTCTGTTATCTGACACTAGGTAAGAGTGCACACATCAAGCCAGAAATAATGGCATTCTCATCACTCTTAAAAATTTCAGGGGAACAAAAGAACTTCTATCATATTTCATCATCTGTTCCCATGGGTCAATTTGCCCAACTCCACCTCCATATCCTTCTCAGTTTACATGACAGCCAGCACTCAAGATGCTGAAGTCATGTTTATGTGTGTGATTTACTCCTCAGTATTGATGGATCATGCCAGATGCATAGTTAGAATAACCAAGTACTGCAATTTTAGCATATGTTCTGCACAGTGTTAAAACTTCCATATAGTTATACTTAGCCTTAAAAACAACATCTTGAAATAAAACTATTACTCCCATTTTACAGATGAGGAAGATTAATGTGTAAAGATGCTTAGGTGTTTGCCTCAGGTCACAGAGCAAATTTGTAGACTTCTAAGGCAATTTTAGGTTCTGTCTCAGTTCTTACAATCTTCAGCTTCTTTGAAAATGTTACCCAAACTTATTGGAAGAATTCCTCATTTAATCTGTCAATCAGTCTACAAAATCAACAAGCATTTAAGAGCCACATACTCCGAAGGCAGAATGTTAAACATTTAAAAACAATCAAGGCAGTATGTCTATCCTCAAGAAACTCTTATTCTTTACATTCGTGATTCAACATGCATGCCATTTTTAAAAATTAAATGAGAAAAGAATACATATTCTCTGTATTGTAACAAGGGGTTATAACATTGGGATTATTTTTAATGACTGCCAAACTTTTGCAACACCTCCTCTAAATTCTGTACAAAAGTTATTTCATGCAATTCTCTACCTAACCTATTTTTATTGAGTAGACACTATTATCATCTCCTTTTATAATTAAAAAAATCATAAGGGCTTAAATATGTTAAGAAACTTGCCCAAGGTCCTACAACTAATAGGTTGCAAAGTCAAGATTTCAGGGTGATAGATGGATTTTTAATTACAAACTTATATTGCATTTAACTAAAATCCTAATAGAACTTACATGCTTTAAGATCCAGATCATGATGTATTTTTATTTGTGTCTCCACATCTCCCAGTATAGTGCGTTATATGTTACAAATGTTCAACAAGTATTTGTTGGAAGAATAATGAGTAAATATGACGTGATCTCTGATGGCCCCAGGGTGAATTCTGAGAAGGCTATAGAAATATAAACCATCTGTGTCACTGAAAAATAATTTAATTGAAAACAAACCAAGGGATTCAATGGGCAATGAATGATAATATAGTGTGATAGCACTTTTCACAAATCCTCAAGCCAACTATTAGTTGTTAAATTTATAAATTTATAAATTATAGTGATACAATGCCCATAATTATCAATCATCAATCCATATATTTCCTTCCTGGAATCAAACTCTACCTCCTCCATCTACCTAGAAACAATGGTAACTACAAGGTGTCTTTTATCCCAAGAAGCATGCTATTGCTGTATTTTACATTTGTCCTAGAAAAAGAGACACCATTCCTTAGAAAAAATTAGCACAATCCATCCTGGCATAGGATTACATGGCTATTCCAAGCATCGGCTGGCACAACCCAAGCCAGTTGAGAATAGCAAAACCACTCGCAGCACAGAATGGCACAGCCCACCTCAGTCACAGGACTGCACATCCCCTTCTAACTCATCCAGGAAGAAGATTGGCAATACTAATTTCACAGTATCCTTGATTCCCCATAGAGAGTATTACCCCTCCCAAAATTAAATCAAGTACCCATTCAGCTGAAAGACATGCCATGTGAAATTCGGGCTTTTGAACTCTAAAATCATGAACTAATCTAAAATCTAATCATGATAGGATTCCATCATACAATACACTTAAATTCTACCTCAATCAAAGTGAAGTTAAATAGCAATAGCTAAACTTGGACCCCTCTCCTGTGATGATGTAGGAAAGTCAGCCCGAAATTCTAAGCAAGCCTCCCTTTTGATTCCATCTAAAAATTCCAAAAATGGCCATGTTGGTGGCAGCAGGCTGCATACAAAAGAGGGAACAAGAGAAATTATCTCTCTAGGAGCTCCAGTACAAAAGCCATCCAACCCTTCTGCACTGTAACCCCAGTTAAAGGGAGTGAGCTAGTGTTCATACATCCACTTGGTGTTTGCATTGTCCTTGTTAAGAGTTTTGAAAAATGAAAGGTTAAATAACTACATGAAACAATATATTTGTGTGTGTGTGTGTGTGTGTGTGTGTGTGTGAATGCCCATCAATTTGGGGTAATACAGAAACTTGAGTCTGACACTGGGTTAGAAGAACTGTCATTGTTAGTAAAAGACTAACGTATGAAAAAAATTCTACCGTTTGGTATTCTGCTATGTTGATGATTCAGGGAAGTAGATAAAAACCTAAAGAGGGAATTTCTGTACCTGTATTGTGATACAGTGAATCCTAGAGGTAGCAAAACAGAAGATTGGCTGTCAGCACACCTATAATCTGAAGAAATGTGAAAAAAAAAATCCACCTGTTAGTAGGAGTCCTAATGCATGGAGGAAGGGAAATACTGCAGGTAGTTCTTACTGATGAGGAACTGACTCCCCCATGCTGGGTATGCAGGTAGTTCTTACATATGGCTCCAGGGTTTAAATGGTGAAGGTTTCATATATATATATATATCTTTTGTATATAGAGAGGAGTGGAGGGATCAGCGGATGTCTCATCTGAAGACAGAGATCACTCCTGTGTATATTCAACCTGGAAGACACAGCCTAAAATACCTAGTCTCCTTTCTGCTTGGGAACATCGAATTGGGTCCCAATATGGGGAAACTCCTCCACCAGGTGTGAAATAAGATGCTGAATCCCCTCATGGAAATATTTGACAGGCTGAGAGGGAGTCTAAGAAGATGTCAGATGTACCAGCCATGTGGTAGCAAACAGCATGTTAGAAGGCAAGGGATCCGGCCTGAGCTTCACTGTCACAAAAGTCTTTCTCAGATTTAGGCTTTTGGTCTTATCTTCCTAAGATACTGAAAATTGATTTAAAAAGTGTCAACTTTTTAAATAGAAAATTGGTTCAATGGAAAAATTAAAGCACCAATGTATTAAATGGAAAATTTCAAATCACCTCAATTTGCATAATATTTTCTCATCTTATAATGTAACAAAATCAAAAAATGGAAAGCCTACACCTTGGTTTATCTTGACCATGAGATGCTGACTGTAGGATTTGCACATATCCTTGGCAAACCTGTATTAGTTCTGTTTGTACTTTCTGCTAATGCTTTTCTCGATTGTGAATAAAATCCTTTTCTGATGCCAGTAACTCAGCTCTTCTGAACACGACTGGCTAAAAGATTCCTATTCATTCTTAAGCTAGTGAGGCAGGCACAGTGCTGGTAAGAGGTAGAACCAAAGAAGCAGTATGTGTCAGTTCCAGGATCAAAGGCGGGGATACACCTAACAGAACCTTGGCCAACTCAAATTTAGGTGAGTCCGCATATCCATTTTCATGAGGAAGACTGCGGGTGTTCAGCATACTTCATCCTCTGAGGGCCCTGCCCGAGCAAGATTACATCCAACCATTCCATTTGGCAGACAGGACTGTATCTAAGCCGCCCCTGTTTCTGAGTGGCCACAGGGACCTCCAAGCCAGGGTTACAACCTGTTCTGTGTTTCTCTGGCTGCCTTGAAATTAGCTTACATAAAAATCTCCTCACTCAACTCACAGGCAAGCAGAGAAAGCAGCAAAATTTTCTGTTTTCCTTCTTTTGGACTGTCACAGAACCAAGACACTGGTAAAAGACCAAATCTGCATAATATCACACATATTATTTGGTACTTCCAAAGAAAGTTTGTAACAAGTGTTTGTTTTAGAGGGTCACTAAAAGGTCCATGCTCATTGAAATCTTGAGGAGAGGGGCTGCATCCGTCAAGAGATTCCGCCTGGCTTTGGGGAGGCATTTGTCACAGACACCACCACTGGAAACATAGCTTACGTGCTGATCCTCTGACAAGCTGAGCAAGGAGAAGCTCTCTATCGCTACGCCTACCCCACAGATGAGATTCCCGGCATAAAGCACCGGGGCTCCTACTGCTTCAGGATAAAGCAGATCAGATTCTAATGCTTCTTGTCTGTGTACAATGTCTCAGAACATGTTCCCATAGAAAGTAAGCAGCTTTCAGCTCGGGGAAATCCAGCTTTATCTGCTTGGCTGCAGAGTGTCATTAAAGGAGTACCTTTGTGGAGGATACAAAGGAGGGAGGTGGGGAGAGGGGGTAGGAAGAGATGCAAACTGATGAATGAAAAGTGAGCTTTCAGACTCAGTACACAGCACCCGCCTGTGGTCAAATGAGGTATGAAATGTAGGGAGCCCAGGCAGCTGCCCACTGAGATAAGTCCCTGAAGAAGAAAGACACTTCTTCATCCACAAGCCGTCACTGACAGTTAAAAGACCCTCAAATAAATAGCTGATCCTTGATGAATACAGGCTTGAAAAGTACAGGTTGACTTATATGTGGTTTTTATTCAATTAATACAATGCAGTACTATAAATACATTTTCTCTTATGATTTTCTTAATAATATCTTCTTCTCTCTAGCTTACTGTCCTATGAGAATACAGTATATAATACATAGAACATACAAATATATGTTAATTGTTTATCAGTTACTCTTCTAGTCAGCAGTAGGCTATTAGTAGTTAAGTTTTGGGGGGAGTCAAAAGCTTTATTATATGTGGATTTTTGACTATGTGGAGGGTCAGCGCCCCAGCCCTGCCATGTTGTTCAAGGGTCAAGTGTATTTGAAGGGATCTAAACTAAAGTCTTTAGTGTTTATTGAAGGATTGCATTGCGGAGATTCCTTAATTCAGCTGCTTTTAAAATCAGTATGTTTGAAATGCATGCTTCCTAGATGAATATCTCCACCAGAGTCCCCTGGACTTTAATTCAGCTATACAAATCACAGCCTCTGGGGTAGAGCCCAGAAGGAAACCCCTGACCCAGGCACCTGGGCCTGGGGGAATATTAGACATTCTAATGAATATCCACTGCTGTAGAACTTCCAGTGGGGATTTATCACTAAAAAACTAACTGGATTTTTTCTTGTCTGAACATTGCCATTCATGCCTTGCATTTTTCCTAGTTCTTTATCACTTGGTACCATTTCCATAATTTCTGCATCTTTAAATTGCTTGTTTAGATAGGAGTATTTTCTTTTTTCCTGATATGTTTTCCAACCTGTGTTTCCTAGTGCATCACTGAATCCAAAGCTACCCTATGAGTTTCAGGTCTATCCTCTCAGGCCCAGGCCAGAATCCATAGGGGCTCTTAATAAGATTATCTTCAGAGCCTGCCTGACTTGGCACTGTTATTCCTATCAGCCTTAAAAGAGGTTTCAGCATTAAAGAGTACCCCTACTCCCATTAAAAAGACATTCTTGTTAGTGGTGAGCAATTCATCAATATTTATGAAACAAGAATTTTGGATTTTTTTTAAATTTTATTTTACTATGTTATGTTAATCACCATACATTACATCATTCGTTTTTGATGTAGTGTTCCATGATCCATTGTTTGCGTATAACACCCAGTGCTCCATTCAATACATGCCCTCTTTAATTTTAACTGTGTTTACTTACCCAGTAAATAGATAATTAGTGATATACACTAAGATGATAGTATTCAATCTATAATGGTAAAACCTTGAAAGTAACTTCAATGGCTGTTAAGTATATTTTTATGCTCCAGATGAAAGAATGTTATTAATATTTAAATGTCTTTGCCATGTAATATGAAGGACAATTTTTTTAAACAATGTTAAATCTGATCAGTTAGTCTGGGCTCTACAGCTTTTGTCCCCAGAGCTACCTGTGTCATTAAAAAATGAGTGAGAGAGAGAGAGAAAGAAAGAAAGAAAGAAAATTAAAATTTAGAATGTGCTGTAGAAAGAAGAGAGCAAGAAATAAAAAATAAATAAAATTATTAAAAGAATATTAAAAATAGTCTACCAAAACAGGTAGAATATGATTCCAAAGAGTCCATTAAACAGGCTGTCACCCAGCCCCGACCAGCAAGCCCCAGAATGTTCTCACCTACACGTAATTCATCAAGGACTTAGTGAAGTCACTGGTCTAGCTGCTGGCCATGAAAGAGCTCTAAACTGTGAGCACTGCCAAAGGCAGTAGAATTTTGGAAAAGAAATCTCCGTGCCCCCCTCCCCCGACAAAAGTTAAGAAAATAATACAGGTTTTGGTGCTTGCCACATAAAAGCAGGCTTCCCCCTGACCGAACACTCTAGTGTAAACATGGCTGCAAGAGACAAATTGGATAAATCGCTGTAGAAAATTCAACTATGAGAATGAATCTTAGACCACAAACTGAAGGTGCAAAAAACAGAACATTCTTTAATTTTCTGTATTGCACTAAATTTCTATTTCAACCCCTCCTCTGCCGAGGTATAGGAATACCAGATCTATTTCAATTTATCTGCCCTTCACAGCTTTTTCTCCCTACCCTGACTCTGAATACCAAGTCATGAGGCCTCATCATGCTGTTAGTTCAACTTGTCATTGTTAAGTCTGCCTTCGCGCCCATTCACAAAGCCCCTTTATATTAACCAGATCTTTCTATTAACTTTGTGCCATTCATGGGTACAAAGGAATCTTCCTGACACTTCTGGGCCTTGCTAAGCCCTGGAAATATCTTGCAAGAATGCCCAAGGCCCCATTTGTCTAGGCACGTTTCTTTTTTGTGGGGTCTTACCACCTCTCCATAAATTCTTCCCTTTCCTGTACCTATGAATTTGCAGTGTAACTTTGCCTTTCAGTCCGTTGACTCTGGCCTCATAACCTATTCTACCCAACATGCATGGAGCAAACAGGCAGAGACTTGAAAAGTGCTTGTGCCCTGAGCCTTGTGTCTCTCACTATACTTGGAAGCTGGAGACCATCAGGAGAACGAAGCAAATAAACCCGGGCTAGTGTTCTGGAGGCATGTGTCCCCTTTTCTGTTTATCTCAGGGGCTGGTGTAGACATATTAATCAATGGTATAGACTAGAACACCAGAAATAAATCTACACAGTTATAGTCAACTGATACTTGACAAAAGGTGTTAAGGGAATTCAATGAATGGTCTTTTCGACAGATGCTAGAACAATTGCATAGCTGCATTCAAAAAAGAAAAGAAAACAACCTTAGACCACCAGACACCTTGTTTCTTACTAAATGATATATGATAGCCAGGAAAAACATGTGGAGTACTAAAGCTTCTGTTTAAATTCAGAACCTATTTGTTTTAGTAAACCACCTTATGCCAGTCCTTCAGAAATGAATCTGTGGCCATTGTACTTACAAAACTGCCTTGGATTTTGCAGAAGAACTCTGAGTCTTGATGATTTGATTCTTTTCCCTTTTTTTTTTAAAGATTTTATTTATTTATTTGAGAGAGAGAGAATGAGAGATAGAGAGCATGAGAGGGAAGAGGGTCAGAGGGAGAAGCAGACTCCCCGCTGAGCAGGGAGCCCGATGTGGGACTCGATCCCGGGACTCCAGGATCATGACCTGAGCCGAAGGCAGTCGCTTAACCAACTGAGCCACCCAGGCGCCCTGATTTTTTTTTCCCTTAATTGGGAAAGACTTGGTTTTATTTTTTCTCCATTTTTTTGTGAGTCTATTCCCCTGCATTTGGATAATGCAGAAGGAACAAACTGAACATTAGCATGACTCTTTAGCAAAACAGCTCTGGTATGCTTAGTGCAGTCCATGAAATTAAAGAGAACCTAGGTAATTGGGCTGTGGAGTCCTAACATCTCCTCCACCTCTCCTACCTACCACATTCATTTTCAAATGTCAATGTTAATCCTATCCCACCTGAACTTGCTAAAACTGTGCAGGAGGATTGTAACCTTATCAATAAAGTCAGAATGAAAAAAAAAACGCACTGCAAGATTTAATTTTCAGATCCCATAAATTTCTGTTGATTTGGGAGTATACAGCCAAGAGTAGTGAGAAAGTAATCTGTAATTTGTATCAAGGATGCCTATTTCAAATGCCTTTGTGTTCCCAAGCTATTATAGTACAGAAAAAAATGGTAACCCTGCTGATGGGAAAACTCATGAGAATCTTCCTAGATATTGTATTTTTCTAAAATTAGTTTTAAATGTAATAATAAGAGGTAGTGATAACCTAGTAATGCTGTGAATGTATATATTTTTTAAAAAAATATAAGTGAAGCAGTGAAGATTAAAAAAAAAAAATCACATTCAAAATGACCTTACAAGAAAACTTACATGAGGGAGAAAGGTTTCTTGTAATTTTATCTTAGAATTTATCCTTCAGGCTTTAAACAGTCAATTATTAGAATTAAATAAGAACAAGTAAAAAAAAATAACCTCCAAAAAATGAATTTTGCCTAGAGATATGGCATTGTATATTCCCATGCGTGTCTGATTTTTCAAATTGTACTGGAATAAAAGCAGATGAGTAAATTTAGAGAATCAGACAAGTGAGGATCATGCAAACAGTTGCTTCAAACATAGTGTTTACTTAATTTCCCTTATAATATCTAATTTGGGCAGTTTTACTTCTAGATCAAGGGTAAATAGAACAAAGAGTGAAGTAAATGAATAGTGATGCTTTTTTCTCCATCAGATTCACATGGTGGGAAGAATACACATGTAGCAAAAACATGGTCTCTGTCAGCAGAGAACTTATCCTCCACTTGCAGAGAGAACTTACATAAAATGTACACATAGAAATCTAAAAGTTGCTCAAAAGAGTTCTTAGAGGTCAACATTGCTCAGTGTAAGTTGGAGGAGGCTATAATCCAGAAGGGAGGTTGCCTTAAATAAGGGAAGGGACATGGTCTAGAGAGGAAGTGGTTTTAAGTGTAAGAATTTGAACAAAGCACAACCAGATAATGAAAACCTCAGGTACATAGGATGCATCACTCTTTCTGCTCAAACATCATGTTTGCCTCAAATAATACATTGGTATACCTGAATCTGACAAGATGGAAACATGTTCTTGCTGATTTAATAAGTTATTTTGAAAACACATTTTTTTTCATTTCAGTTGCTACATCATACTAAGAAAATCAATATTTCTCTGGAGTCTCTCAAAAAAAGTAATGTCTATATATTTTTTGTTCTTATAATCTTTTGGTTTATAGTTTTTGACCTCCAAAATGCAAAAACACATACATCCAAAATAAATTTTGCATACATTTCTGGATAGTTATGGATTCCCTGAATCATTCTTGAATCAATATACCAGGTTAAAAGTCTGTCTATTGCTATTTGGTAGTGCATAGTTTCTATAAAAAACAAAAACAAATACAATGAAATGCACAAATTTCTCTCTCTAAAAACTAACATGTTAGGTTTTATGAAGGAATGTTATGTTAATATATGGTCGTTCCCTCTAGTATTTTTCAAAGTATTTTTATGAAGAATGTGAAACAAATGCAAAAATAGATAGAATATTATATGTGAACTCCCACACCCAGCTTCAACAATTATGAACTCATGGTGAACTACATTGAATCTATGCCCCATCTACTCTCTCATCACCCATATTATTTTGAAGCAAATCTCATCTACCACATAATTTCATTCATAAATATTTGAGTATGCATTTCTAAAAGTTAAGGACCATTTTCAGATCTAAGAACAATACCACTGCCATACCAAAAGTAATTTATTATTTCTTAATATAATCAAATTACTACTAATGTTGAAATTTCCAGTTGTCTTACAGAAATCTTACCTATTTTTACCATTTATTAGAATCAGGATTCAAATATTACCCCCATACTGTAATTAGTTGACATCTGTTTCAAATCTTTTTTACCCTATATTTTCTCTCTCCCTTTCCTCTATCTCTGTCCTACAATATTAATCAAATAAACTGGGCCATTTTTTCTGTGGAGTATTATAAAATCAAGATTTTGTTGACTACACTCCATGGTATAGTTTAACATGCTCCTTTGTTATCTAAATTTCTTATCAATTAGAAGTTCGATCTAGAAGCTTGACCAGACTTAATCAAATTTTAAGTCTTTTTTAAGACTTTTATAAAAAGTTTCTTTTCTAATGTTTTTCCATTAGGAAACAGAAAATATCTGGTTGTTGCTGTCTCTTTTTCTTTAAAGATTTTCTTTTTAATTTATTTGAAAGGGGGGAAGGGCAGAGGGCAAGGGCGAGGGATGCACACTCCATGCTGAGCACAGACCCCAAAGCGGGGCTCAATCTCAGGACGCTTACATCACAACCTGAGCCAACATCAAGAGTCAGAGAGTTAACTGACTGAGCCACCCAGGTGCCCCCTCTCTCTTTTTTGAAGTAGGCAGACTTTGATGTTGAATGTCTAGACTCATTTCTTGATTAGAGATTGAAAATGTTGATGTTTTAATATTAACATTCATTTTTATTCATTACTTCTCTTCATTTATTTGGTTACTCAATTACACAATGGCACAGCAAAAGCAGAATAAACACTTGATTTTCTTCCTTTATTTAGCAGTTTTCAAATAATGAACTGGTTTTTACTATCCTTTAATGATAATCATTATTTTTTTTTTAATTTTTTTATTGTTATGTCTGGCTATTCGGGGTCTCTTCTGGTTCCATGTTATGTTAATCACCATATATTACATCATTAGTTTTTGGTGCAGTGTTCCATGATTCATTGTTTGTTCATAACACCCAGTGCTCCATGCAGAACGTGCCCTCCTCAATACCCATCACCAGG
>NW_027397082.1:14304487-14411559 GCF_003265705.2 Callorhinus ursinus | reverse complement strand
GGCAAAAATGAACTATTGGGATTTCATCAAGATAAAAAGCTTTTGCACAGCAAAAGAAACAGTCCACAAAACCAAAAGACAACCGACAGAATGGGAGAAAATATTTGCAAACGACATATCAGATAAAGGGCTAGTATCCAAAATCTATAAAGAACTTATCAAACTCAACACCCAAAGAACAAATAATCCAATGAAGAAATGGGCAGAAGACATGAACAGACATTTCTCCAAAGAAGACATCCAAATGGCCAACAGGCACATGAAAAAGTGCTCAACATCACTCGGCATCAGGGAAATCCAAATCAAAACCTCAATGAGATACCACCTCACACCCGTCAGAATGGCTAAAATTAACAAGTCAGGGAACGACAGATGTTGGCGGGGATGTGGAGAAAGGGGAACCCTCCTACACTGTTGGTGGGAATGCAAGCTGGTGCAACCCCTCTGGAAAACAGTATGGAGGTTTCTCAAACAGTTGAAATTAGAGCTACCGTTCGATCCAGCAATTGCACTACTGGGTATTTACCACAAAGATACAAATGTAGGGATCGGAAGGGGTACATGTACCCCAATGTTTATAGCAGCAATGTCCACAATAGCCAAACTGTGGAAAGAGCCAAGATGCCCATCGACAGATGAATGGATAAAGAAGATGTGGTATATATACACAATGGAATATTATGCAGCCATCAAAAGGAATGAGATCTTGCCATTTGCAACGACGTGGATGGAACTGGAGGGTGTTATGCTGAGTGAAATAAGTCAATCAGAGAAAGACATGTATCACATGACCTCACTGATATGAGGAATTCTTAATCTCAGGAAACAAACTGAGTGTTACTGGAGTGGTTGGGGGTGGGAGGGATGGGATGGCTGGGTGATAGACATTGGGGAGGGTATGTGCTATGGTGAGCGCTGTGAATTGTGCAAGACTGTTGAATCACAGATCTGTACTTCTGAAACAAATAACGCAACATATTTTAAGAAAAAAGGAAAAGAAGAAGATAACAGGAGAGGAAGAAAAGGGGAGTATGTCAGAGGGGGAGACGAACCATGAGAGATGATGGACTCTGAAAAACTGAGGGTTCTAGAGGGTAGGGGGGTGGGGGGATGGGTTAGCCTGGTGATGGGTATTGAGGAGGGCACGTTTTGCATGGTGCACTGGGTGTTATGAACAAACAATGAATCATGGAACACTGCATCAAAAACTAATGATGTAATATATGGTGATTAACATAACAATAAAAAAATTAAAAAAAAAAAAAGAAAATATTATAACTTAATCCCCCATCCTCACCAAAGTCCCAGTAAATTTCCTAGGGCAGTCAGCTAGGAAAAAAACAAAAACAAAAACAAAACAAAACACCTCATAGAATGTAGACTTCTTTAATACAAGAACCCCACTCCCCAAATTTCTCAATTTTTTTTACCCATTGGACCATTATAGCTCCAGAAACGTACAGAACCTAATGCCGTGAATCCCTCTACAAGGGACTGGTGAGGGATCATTTCAAGTTTACTATGTTTGAAATCTGTGTGGGCAAGTTCATCAGTTCTTTCTTTCTTTTTTTTTTTTAAGATTTAATTTATTTATTTGAGAGAGAGAGAATGAGAGATAGAGAGCACGAGAGAGAAGAGGATCAGAGGGAGAAGCAGACTCCCCGCCGAGCAGGGAGCCCAATGCGGGCCTCGATCCCGGGACTCCAGGATCATGACCTGAGCTGAAGGCAGTCGCTTAACCAACTGAGTCACCCAGGCACCCCAGTTCTTTATTTCTTTTACCATCCTCTTAATTCTTTGATTTCTTTCTGACATTTACTAAAATTTTGTCAGTCCTGGAGACTGCGGACATTTGCATATCCAAGTGGTAGTCAGTGGGTGCTTTTCAGTAGCCTGTGAAGATGCTTCTCTTATTGTTTTCCAAGCAAGTTCATTGAGCCCAGGGTCCTCTAGGACCAAGGTCATGCCTGAGTGCACTGTGAATTGTGCTGGTTCTCACCAATATCCTGGGACACATTACCTTTGGCTTCCTTTTGGGTAAAATAAGGCGTGCACAGAGTAGATGCTCATTAAAACTTAATCTCCTCCCCCTTTCCTAACTGAGATCTTTCTCCTTCTGGGAATCTCTAATTAGAATGCCAAGATGGGCACTAGTGAGGAATTGGTGTTGATGGCTACTCTTACAACTAAAATACACGGTGCAGCTTTGCACAATAACTGTTCCATGGTAGTTAATCCATCATTACCTACTGAGGAAACACATGAATGAATCTTTTAGACAGTTGGCACCATTTTAAATGTACAATACTTTCTAGCAAAATATATAATCCATGGGATGTGTGTTTCTAAATTAAAATTACACACCTAATTTTTCATGAATTCAGCTCAACAAGTATTCATTAAATGAGCAGAAGTAGGGTGAGGCACAGATAAGACCTGATTGTAACCCTCAAAAGAATCTGAAGCTACATCAGGGAGGCAGACGTGTAAATAAAATGTGTAATGTGGTAGGAGGCACACCACTCTATAGAGATGGCACGGCGGCAGGACAAAGTGGGAAATTTCAGCTTGTGTGGCTCCAGGAAGGTTCTTAGAAGAAAGGGGTAAGTAAGTACCCACCAGGTGGATCAATTCTGGGCCAAAGGCACTGTAATCACTGGAAATAGCATGCGTCAGGGCAGAGAGGCATGGCAGCATGGTACATTTGAGGATTCTAAGTGGTTCCTATGGCTGAAGAAATGAGAGGCATGTTTTGTTTTTAATGAAGATGAAGAGATAAAGTCCAGGACACGAAGTTCCTTACATAAAGAGTTTAGAGTTTATCTCCCACAGAGAAAATGAAGGACCATTGAAGGTTTTTTAAAGTGGGCTAAGACATTGCTAGATTTGAGTTTTAGAAAGATCATAGGGTAACTACATATATATTAGAGGTGGGTTAGAAGGAGTTTGAGGGATTAGTTGCAAAACTATGGGTAAACAGAGCATAATGTATAAACTTGTCAAATCACTATTTTGTATACCTAAAACTAATATAACATTGTGTGTCAACTATACTCCAATTGAAAAAAAAATTAAATTACTGAGATATAATTATTTTAGGCAACTTCACCTAAAATGCTTTTTATCGTCTCTCAATACAGGTGGCCATATAATTTATAATCACAGAGGATGCCTTTCATGGTGAAATTGGGTGCCATTAATAATTACCAGAGAATAACAGAAGTAAACCAGAATTGTCCCAACAAACCAGGACACAGGCTGATCTTAAACTTAGAGTCCCTCAGGTACTCAATGGCACCGTTTTCTTGAGGGTTTATATTCCCATGTTTTTCATGCATTGCTTTTCTTGTCTATCTCCCTCACTTAACTCTATGGTCACTAAAGACAGAGTATCTTTCATTACATTTCTAGTCCCTAATATTGTACCAGCCCATGGGAGGCTCCCAATAAATTTGACTGAAGTTGACTGACAGTCGGTAAATTGGAATTCAATTCTAACTGGATTTAGAAGACTTAATACTGGATTTCATCAGACTGAAAGAATTTTTCATGTTAAGTTATTGACATTCTTGCTCTTGGCTACAACATCCATTCAGTAAGTGGTCTTAACTTCTCTGAAGCCTTAGTTTCTAGTCTGTAAAATGATGATAGGTATTTCTGACTTTCCATATAATGCAGAAAATCAGATGAGACAACAAATAGGAGAATGCTGTGTACATATGAGAGTTAACTAGTTTTTTCCATTCACTATGTTCCTAGAACATTCTTTATTCTATTCTCCATAGCCATTTGCACAGATGTAGCAATGACTTAAAATTTAAAAATCAGAAGATTTGGGGAAAATTATTTTTTCTCAATTTTGCCTTTCAGCCCCCTACCAATTTTGTACTTTGCTAACATAGCCAGTATGCCTTAGATTTTCTCACAACTTTAGAAAACATTAATTCTAAAAACTCCAGCAGCTGAGTTTTCCTCCCATCAACATCTATTCAACCAAAACTACAAACTAATAGTCATTACTGCTTTGTCTCACCAGAATTCTGCATAGGGTTTTTCTTCACAGATAAAGTATCTGACTTGCAAGGAAGACTACACATGCTAATCCCTGCTTGTGTTCTCATACTTTCAGAAATAAGGGTCCCTTATCAAGCCAACTAGCTATTTTTGCTTTCAGAGAATGAAGAATTTTTTTTAATGTTAGTTTGAGGCTGTAACAAGATCCATAAAACCCTAATGCAACTTGAATTTGATGGGCTTGATAAGATTAGTTTTAATGTTAAAGCTATTCCAAACAGGGCTGGGAGAGGGGAAAAAAAAGTCTGTATTTATTTAAGAACAACACCAATACAGAAATTAGAGGTACATTTTAAAATATCCTCATTTGGCAGGCACCTGGGTGGCTCAGTCATTTAAATGTCAGACTCTTGATTTTGGCTCAGGTCATAATCTCAGGGTCTTCAGATGGAGCCCCACATCTGGCTCTGTGCTCAGAGGGGAGTCTGCTGGAGAGTCTCTCTCCCTCTTCCTCTGCCCAACCCCTGCTCTTGTGCACCCATGAGCATACATTCTCTCTCTCTCTAAAATAAATAAATCTTAAATCTATTTTTTCTAAAATAGATAAAATAAAATATCCTCATTTGATTCTTTATCATGACCTAAGATTATTTTAGTTAATAGTTTTCCCTACCATGTTTGCTAATCTTCAATTATAGATATTTTATTTTTGGTGATTAAATTTATCAAAATGGCCAATCTTATTTCCCTACATTTCTCTTCTTTCAAATGATCATGCCTGTATGGTGATGGTAATCAACTAACTCTCTGGAACTGGAGAATTATTGATCAGGTACCCGTAGCAGAGCAAAATTAGTATTTATTAGGAAAGAGGCCAGACTGGAGATCCTGTCCAATTTTTTTAAATGACAACAAAACTGTCTTGAGATTATTGCCTGTGTGGTAACTAACTCTTAACATCTAAGTACTGCTTTTCTGTAGAACTCTTATTAAAGACAAAAGGTTCTGGCTCAAAGAGTTTTTATAAACTTTAAAAACAAGATTGATCCCTGCTCGGTTGGTTTTGCATCACTGAAGATGAGGGTTTGTTCCTCAAACCTTCCTCCCCTCAAAGAACGAAAATGAATAAGAGCTCCAAAATCCTCTCTGACATTTCACAGCAGGCATGGGGAAAGGAAAAGAAAAAGATCCGAATCATCCCTTCAAAAGTAGATTTAAACTCCACCACTCAGATATTCTATGATAAGCACTATAATTTCTTTCACATTATCTTATAGGCAGGGGTTATAAGGGAGAGTGCTAGATACTCCAGTTTTCAGGAACTGATGCTCTTCCTCACTGTATAGCAATGTCTGAGCACTTACAGTGAAGAAAGTCTTGTACTGTCTGGAAAGAATCATATGAAATGAAAAACTCATCTCTGACCTCATAAAGCTTTATGATCCTTTGGAGAAAGCATATATACACATGTACAACTTTTGTAAACCTCTAGTGAATTAAAGGCAGAAATTAATTCATGGTCAATTGTTTTATATTTAAATTATTTTCATTAATTGAGGTAAAGGTGGGGAAAATCACTATTTTTTCAGCCAACAAAGTCACTACCTATGATAGGTGTTAATTCCAAATGTAAGGATACAAACTGGCTTTGAGATATATTGACAGAGAACAAGACTGAGATCCCTAAGATCTTGACTTTCATCTGGGCTCTGTCCCAAAAGAGCTGTGTGACCTTGAGCCAAGGCACTTCTCTTCCTCAGACTAAGATTATCACACCTAGGGAGATACAGATTACATTTTTATGTTCTTTGAATTCTAAAAGTCTGATTCATGGTGCCAGAGCACAGTTAGTATCAGTCAATATTCAGGCTACCATATCTCATTGAGGTCTTTTGGTGCCATTAATGTACTATTTTCCCATGTTAGGGTTGCTTACAGGAGGTGGACTATTCCTTCACAGTTTATATACAATTTAGGATCCCCTTACACAATATTCTTGGGTGATTAAATTTTAATTAATGTTAATGGGTAAAATTCTAGATGTCAGATAATTGGACAAATATATCAGAACTTAGTCTTCATTATTTCTTTAGGGGAACCATAGGTAAGAGGTCCCAAAGGGAGAGCTGACCTTCAACTTCATCTCTGCATATACAACATTTCAATATTTTGAATAGATCCAAAATGCAAGCAGAAAGAATATTTTCATCTTACATTACCATGTGTGAAACAAGACACCTCTTTAAATAGAAAAACTACTTTGGAATTCTGTTTGCTGGCTGTGGATACTGATTAGCTCTCTGTGGAAGAATTTTTGTTTCAAGTATAAGAAGAAAAATGTTGTAGTCACTAATGAGTACTCCCATGTGGGAATGATAAAGATCCCTGTTACATTTTGTCCATAGGCTGCCCAAAGCCTGGGCTATGTCCTCTGAGGTTTGAGGGTGAGATTCCAGGCTGAGGCCTGAGGTAATTTAGACAAAGCATTGGAAATGATCTTAGCCATGCTAATACAAATGGGTTTAATTGAAACATTGGGTTTAAGGGCCAAAGCAAATCAAATATTTTGAGATGTTTCAATTATACTGATTGGTTCTCTTGAAAGAAAGGTTTCATTTGCAATAATTTCATTCTATGTTCCATTTGCTTCTCTGAGCTCTTTGGAAACACATTCAAGGTCAAGTTTCCTTGCTATCATGAAGGGTAATTAGATCTCACTGTGGTATGGATGACAAGCGCCATTTTATTGAAGCACATGTTTACCTGACTTATGCATGTGGGCAGGGGCTCCAATTTTCTCTAACAGTTGTCTTCAACCTGGGTTGCACAAGATAATTCACTGGGATAAAGGAGAAAAAATTAACATGTATTTGTGTTTATTTTTAATCAAAAAATAAAAAGTTAAGTTTTACTAGTATTTATATTGCTGTGGTTGCTGTTATGTTTACTGGTGCTTACCCAGCATATGTGATAAGAGATGTCCTGATAGAAAAGGTGACTTAAAAAGTCAAAGTGTTTAAACTACTAAGTATTCACCCAAAGACTATGAAAACAAAAATAGTAAAAGATATACATACCCCTATGTTTATTGCAGCATTGTTTACAATAACCAAATTATGGAAGAAGTTCCAATGCCCATTGATAGGTGACTAGATAAAGAAGATGTGGTGTGTATACACACACACACACACACACACACACACACAAAACCCTACATACATTGGAATATTACTCAGCCATAAAAAACAACAAAATCTTGCCACTTGCAACAACATGGATGGATCTAGAGAGTATAATGTTACGTGAAATAAGAGAAAAATAAATGCCATACGATTTCACTCATACGTGGCATTAAAGAAACAAAACAAAGGAAAAAAGAAACAAACCAAAAACCAGACTCTTAACTACAGAGAACAAACTGATGGTTACAAGAGAGGAGGGGGGTGATGAGTGAAACAGGTGATGGGGATTAAAAGCACACTAATTGTGATCAGCACCGAGTAATATATAGAATTGTTGAATCACTATATTGTACACCTGAAATGAATATAACACTGTATGTTAACTGTACTGGAATTTTTTTTAAGTCAAAGGATTTAATAAAGGCATTCTAAATTCCTTGTTTATTTTCAGTGTTTTGCAACTTAATTCATTTCTATTTTTCCAGTTAAGACAAATAATAGGGAAATTAATTTTACTAACTCTCACTAAATGTCTGTGTGGCTTGAAAAATTAATAGAAAGGCATTGCGAATTAAAGAAAATATTTATAATGCAAGCACAAACAAATAACAAGAAAACGTCAAAGGACACTTCTCTTAGAATTAATTTAATTCCCCTCCCCTCCACTTTTTATCCTGTACCTGACGTCTGAAAATCTTTACCTCATTCTCTATTATTCCAAATCAAAATTTTCTTCGGCACTCACTTCAGGTTCCATTTTGTCCATGATATCTAAACCTCTGATTACAGACTTCCATGGATTGACTTCACCTTAGCTAAACTTGGGGCAGAAACTTCCATTCTTACTCCTTTGATCATGAAATATGCATAGTCTTATGCTAGCTCTTCTACTATTATTTAACATTGAATTTTTGTGTCTTCTTTCTCCAGCTGCTGTGAAGGATATGAGTTTTGTGTTTTCCAATAGAGAAATTTCTGTCCAATTAAACTTTCTGCAATGAGGAAATGTTTTAAATCTGCACTGTCCTACATGGTGACCATTGGTCACAGGGGGCCTCCTGAGCACTTGAAAAATCATTAGTGCAGATGAGCTTTTATTTAGTTTTAAATTATTTCAATGTAAATAGGTTCATGTGCCTAGTACCTATCATATTAGATACGCTGGCTCTAAAACATCGACATGGTCTTCTGAATATAGTGTGTTCATTTTTACTCTGTTGCTCCAAAGACAAGAAAAGCCTCATCCAGTTACTCCCCATGCCTCAGTGCCCCCCTGACTGGAAGTCTCATATCACTTATTAGTGAATCCTTTTCCTTACTTGGAAGCTGCTTTGCTGCCAAGTCACTAAGCAGTTTAGGAAAGAGTCTTTGTCACAAATATTCTACCACATTCAGCTTTACATTTGTCACTATATAGATGATCTTTGAGAAAATCTTTCATTCTAAACTCTTTTCACTCTTAATCTTCACCTTCCTTTTTCATATGTTACACATGCAAAAACAGTTTAATATCCACCTCATCAAAATGCGTAATTGGAAATAAAAGTATGGATCACTTACACACACAGAGTATTTTTATGGCATCATGATTCAGTTCAGAATATCTGCGCCTTTTTTCAGAATAAAACTGACTTCTACATTAACATTCCCACACCAACTGACTGTTATCAAACCACAAGTTCACAAGTTCACAGAAATTAGACAGTAAAGAGAAAGGCCTCAAGTAAGAGAGGGTAAAAAGGAACTTCATATTTTATCATTTTAATTTTTCAAAAGTAATAACACATATATATTGACATGGAAAATTTGAATGTATACAAATGAAAATGTTAATGGTAGTTTTATCTAAAGGGTAGAATTTCTAATGGTTCTTTTAACATATTCATGTATTTCAAGTGTACTAACATAAAAATCGAATATATTTTGCATATGTAATGAAAACACTCAAAAATAAAATAATGAATGCATATACATTTTGTAGTCTGGTATGTTGATTATATATCAAACTATTAGGAATTTAGTTATCTGATACTTTGCATTGCACTTATTCCCTGATTTCAGAGGTCACACCTTTGGACACATACCTCCATCGACCTAAGGGGGAATCTCATGCACATCTGCTGTTGGCCTTGTGACTTGAGCATATTGCTGAAGCAGCCATGTCTGGTGCTGCTTTCTGCGGTATCTCCAGTTCAACATTTTCCAAACTCTTCACTAAACTCTTCTAGTCCAGCAAGTCTTTGAATCTCAAATAGTTCCTGTTCATTCATCTCGAACAGTTTTCTCTACACTTGTGCATTACAGTCCATCAGGAGGGAGGGAAAGACCCAAGTCTCTGCCCTGTTGTTTGACCCTGGCTGAGCCATATCACTTCTCTCAACTTGTGCTCTCCCTCCTGTTCTGGAGGAGTTGGGAGGTTCTCAGAGGTCCTCTTCAGCTCTAGATCCTATGGATTTATAGCTTCTTTTTTCTCCATTAACTCAGAAACAGAAGACTATGCTTGTGCCCACCCGAAAACAAACACACACAATTTTGGGGAAAAGATAAAGGAAAGAGGAATGTGAACTCAGAAGTTTCTAGTGCTGAGGTGTGCCCTGTGAGAGCCCTCCAGCATCTCTAGGAATAAATGCAGCAGTAGTAATGACATTTCCTGTTAATGACCTCATAAATAGTTTTACTACCTTGTCTTGAAATCCTAGCCATTATTGAGTTAAGTTAAAAGAAAATGAAATCATCTCATGCTATCTGGTATCTAGCTAGGATAATGGCCAATGCTGTCTAGGAACAGGATCACTTACAATGTATTTCTTTTGTGTATACCCTTATTCTAGAGTGCAATGGCTTCAGGTCAACACAGATGCCTAAAACTATGCATCTTTTGGTCACACACTCAGGTATAGCACTCAATTTCTATTTCTTAGAATGTCCATGTGATTGAAAGTATGGTTCCCACACAGGTCATTAAATTAATTTCTCCTTGCTGAGGCTATCATTAATAGACTTCAATTGTCTGTGTGCAGTGTTAAAAAATTCATGGTCATATACATATATCTCAAGGGATCAAGTTAATGATCTGAGATGTTATGACATTAAGCAAGGTGAGGAATGAGGGGTTAGAATCACACACAAAAAAATTATATAAGAAATGTTGTATGGTCTCATTAAAGTAAACTATACTAAGTACACAATCATGAGATTTAAAATGAAATGCAATGAGGAAAATCTTCCCATGCCTGATCTGTAATTAATTGGTGTTGGTGCTCTTTTCATGCAACGTTGAAAGTATTAAAGGACCTGCCATCTCTAAAGAGTGTGATTAGCAGAGCCTGGTCTACAGATGGGGGACTTTAGTTAGCAGAACTGCCCCTTACTTACAAGGCGGCCGTTTCATGGTGGACATAACTCTAGAGATGTTACTGCATACAGAGGATTTTCAAGACATTTCGCTTGGAACTATGTTGTGTAATTTCCCTTTGATATCCCCTTAAGAAAATCTTCTGTAAAGATGTACATGATTGTTTCAAACATTTTGGAGTTGTTATGTGGTCATTTGTTTGTACCGCTGTGCTGAGACCAGGCCATTTCTGTGGTGAGAGCAAAATGAGCCAGTTTTATTTAGATTACCCATTAATGTTGGTGAGGTGGAACAATGAAGTGGAAATTGCAGTACTGACTTTTAAGTCTAATATGCAAAACTTACAAAATATCTTTCCTATTGCCCTCTGAACAGTAATGATTTCTGATCTGAAATTAGATGCAAACAATTCAGAAGACTGATTTTATTATTACCATCTGTTCCTATGGTGTATTGGAGACTGTTTCTGTGCCCCAAATCCAGTGATTTCAAATCATTTCTGACCACCTTATATGTTTCTTTCCACCCCAACCCATGGAGGGTAAAAGTATTATTTATTATTATTATTGTTGTTGTTACTATTATTAATTTTAGTAGCATGAAATTAAATAATGTAAAAGGATACAAATTAAGCACATTTAATTTTAAGGAAAAGCAAATCTGACTGCATTTCAATTTTGGTAAAATAGCTTAAGCATTTGATATTTCAGAATTTCCGTCTCTATTTATACTATTCTTTTTGGCTCATTCAAAATGGATTTTTTAAAATTATTTTTTGAAGTGACTACTATATGCCCCTTTTTATCAAATGTTTTTATCTGGAAAATTCTGAGAGACTGCTTGTGTCTTAGGAAGACATGACATGATGGAAAGTGGTCTTTGGAGTTTTATAGACCTGAGTTCAAATTCTGATTTAATTTTAAAATTTCAATCTTTTTATCTTTTTAACTATGTGAAGAGATGCATGTTGTTTAATTTCTCTGAGTCCCACTTATCTACAAAATAATATTTTTTAAGAGTATTAGGTATACAGATTTACATGGAGACATGCATATATCTCAAAAATATAGCTTTTGCTTCTAAGATCAAATTTTTAAAATTCCAAGAACTTCTTTTTGTTTACAGAAAATAAAATGTTGATTCATTCTTTATCTGAGTTTTTGACAGTATTACTCTAATAAAATTATCTCCTTTATAATTTGGATAATATTTTTCTTTTAGTTAAGAAAAATTAGGGGGAATTTTTCTCTTTTGTGAAAAAATTTTTCTCCTCCCAAAAAGGAGATTGCACTGATTTTGATAATCCTCTACTTGACATTAACCTATATCCTCTATTCTGAATTAGCAGCTGAGCTACTCTCTATTTTTATTTAGCTAGAGTTGAAGTTGCCTACAGTTTCGTGGAACCACTTTCCACAGTAACATAAAAATATATATTCACTAACTATATGCACTTGAGGCTCTGAGCATGTGCCTAATCTTTCCATGGGGCATTTTATAATTTTGTTACTTAACTGGGGTTAAGTAACAAATCCAGGGTCAACATATATTTTGGTCAGTAAATGAGATGATGTTACAAATGTCTGTCCCCCCTATTCATACAATGTAATAATCTGGATCTGAGTAATCAGTAATACAAATCAGGATGGGGTGAGGGGAACAAGCCAAGAGGTAAGCCCATGAGAGTAAGAAAATGAAGGTAACATGATACCTTGGAATCAACGCCTGGAAGAAATGGAGAATAAGATAAATTCCCTGAGGCAAACAGTTGTGTATTTACGATGGCTCTTATTTCATAGATTTCTATAATCTTGGAGTCTTGCAAGAAAATGTGAAGAACCTTCACAAAACACACAGACATGACAGAAACTTTGCAAAGGGGCCCCTTCCAACTCTTCATGATATTCACCAAGCACACATTATTTCAAAGTCTACTTAATGTACATGGCTACATGTACACATGGCTACAGATCTCTGCTCTCAGCAAATATCCAGATCTCAGCCAGACCCAATAACACAAACACACTTATATATCCATTTCACCAACTTATGCAGGGGACCATTAACTGCTTTGAAGGAAAAGCCACAATACGATCAGCCTGAGGTTATGATGAAACCATCTCTCTTCAAAACACAGGGTGTAAATGTAGCTCAATGATTGAGTCTTGCTCCATATAACTGAGGTAAAATAGGTTTCTTATGCCTTCTGGATAAAGATGACAAATGAGACACCTCAGTTGCAGAACAGGTAATGGGGTGCCTCAGATCATTCCAGGGCATTAGTCTTAAAGTCAAAAAAGATAAGTCAATCACATCTTCATTCCTGGCTTCCCTACAAACAACTGGATACGTACTTTCTTTAGAAGTCTTAAACAGCTTCCTCTACTGTTTTTTCTTCAGAATCTCAGCAATAAAAAATCTCATGTATTTTCCAAAACAATTTGGGTCGACACAGACACAAATGTAGTAATTATTCCCCTTGCTTCTAGAGGGATTAAGGGAGAAAGTTTTAGAAAGCAAATAATCAAACATAAAAAATATAATTTTATGGCTGTATTAAAAAGACAACAGTGGTATGCATTGCACAAATTACAGAAAGTAAATTTAACAAAATCTGTGTGGCTGGGGAAAGAGGCAGAATTTTGTTTTTCCCTGGTAGATGGTGGATGATCATATCATAATCTGGAGGAAAATAGAATTCTTTTTCACACTGAGATAGATTGGATTAACAAAATAATCCTGGTATTTTGTTAATAGAGAGCAGGAGAAGAATGTTTGCTTGCAGTTTAGTAATCTAGTGATAAGTGTGCAATCCTCAAGAAAGTACAAATGTTTGTCTTGTGACTATACAGCCTCTGGACCCTACCATTAAATTAAAACCACACTCCATGCATCACCTGTGCCACCAGCTTCTTGTGATGCTTTAGCTAATTGGTTGACAGTTCTTTGCTCCATTAAAGAATCACTCCTGATAAAAATAAGAAGAGCCAAAGGTAATTTTTAGATGACCTGAGAGTGACTTTTAGTCATTGTAGATGTTTTGCTTTAGAATCTAAGAAAGCCTTCCCTGCTGTACTTAAGGATAGTCAGAAGAAAGGCAGGCAGGGGCAAAGGGCCCCTCTCCTTAGAGGAAACTACCCTTAAAAGGAAAAAGACCCCATCCTGTTATTGTACACCACCCTGAAAAGAGCCCTCCACCCGTTCCCATGTAAACAACTATTTGATAGGTGGATGAGTGCATAGACAAAAATCTGATTGGGTGACAGTACATGGAAGGTTAAGCAGATTTAAACCAGCCTGCCCACCATCTCATAAAAACCCCTAGACTTAGAAACTCCAATGGCAACCCTCTCAGGTCCCCTCCCTCTTCAGGAGCTTTGTACTATGGCTCAATAAACTCCTTCTGCTGCCCACCACTGTTCATCTGGTCTGCCTCTTCATTCTTCAAAGCCTCGTGACCAAGAACCGCAGGCACTAAAGGAAAAGAAATCCTGCAACGTTAGGATCAAAGAGGCTAATGGACAACATATATGTTTTGGGTATCCTACACCTGGCTGTATAGTTACACCTATCTATTATTCCAACGGATATTAACTAATGACTTCACACTGGGAATAGTGCTCAAACTTCTATTATCTTACTACTTCTCTACAAAACGAAGATAACAATGCCTTCCTCAAAAATATGTAATCAGACATGTTGAAAGAGGACTTCTACAAGATATGTAATCAGACATGTTGAAAGAGGACTTCTGTACTTCTAATTAAGTTCCTCTTTCCAGTTTCTCTCTTTAACTCAGGCAAAAGAAACTGTGGGCAAAGCATCCCCTGATGAGAACCAAAACTAACCCCTCAAGCAATAAGGACTTAGCCAGCAAGCCCCTGCCCAAGATTGACTTCAAGACAATGATAAACTTGACCTTCACTGCCCACCTGTTGTACCCACCGAACTTTGTCCCACATTTTCCTTTTATTTCCTTTCCATTTATATAAACCTAGAAGTATTTTTGGAACTTCAGAGATAGTCTTTGAGACCATGCCAGTCTGCTGTCTTCCCGGTGCTGGCCTCACTGGAATAAACCCCTTTCTTGTTTTACCACACCTGTCCCTCGGCCTTTGGATATTGTTAGCAGGGAGTGGCTGAACCTGGTCTGTTTGGGGCCCCTGGAGCCAGGTGCTCTTGCACTCCTGTGCCCAGTTACAATATGATAGCAAATGTAACTTCATCCACATAGAAAATGGCCTGCCACCTTCCAACAGCTAAATGTGTTCCCTAGTATTGCATTTTCAACAACACTTGTGGACTAAAAATATGTTAATTAGTTTTAAGAATAACTATTTAGACCAGAGACACTAATGATTGAAGATATAGGAAAAAAACTACCTGGGAAAACCAATGATGGCATTTTTTATTATTTTTTTTGTTGCTGTTTTTTAAGCTCCCAGGAAAAAGAACAAACTTAAAACTTATATGGGGTTTTATGCCAAAGACAATATTAAAAAGATTCCATTTGTGATAAGTTTTGGAGAAACGGAAGTCATTTGGGCAATGGCCAGGAGAATTACAGTAGAAATTTGAAGAAAGAAGCAGAGAAATAGAAACCAAACAATTTAATGTTTAAAAAGAAGTAGACTGAGAAGAAAAATAGCAGAATGACAATAAATGGCATACTTAAAATATTGTTTTTATCAAATATTAAAAGGTGACTTGTGAGTTAAAACAATAACAAATATTCATCCAAATTTCTGGGAGATTTTCCAAGCTACTCTACAATTTAGAATTGGTGGAAATTTACTACTTACATGTTTTTTTTAAAAGTTGTGAGTAATGAAAATAATATATTATTGTTATTTTTAATCTCAAAGTGAATCATTTGGAATTAGCTCTCTAAAAATAGCTTCTATTGCCTCACATTAAACAAACTACTGACAGTTATTATTTTGAGAACCTACATATGCCCTTGTACTGACTGTTACAGAAAAGAAAATATTTAAATTTAGGATATGAAATTATTTTTTTGGAACCAGGTGGTTTCTGGTATAAAATGAAACAAGCGTCCAATGCTGCTTGGAGAATTACAGAAGAGAAACATAGGATGTTAGTTTAAAAGAGAACTTGGCCACCTGTGTTTTACAGATGAAGTCTTTGAGGCCCAAAGAGATAAATTGTCTTCCAATATGGGTACTTAGAAAAAAAGAGAGAGTAGCAAAGTAATTGCTAATCAAATTCAGGAAAACATATTTGAATCAAAGGCAAACCTGAGAAGAGAAGGAAACGGTCACAATTATTAACACAATCAGCCTTTAGAAGTCAGAACCATATCTATGCAAATATGAGGCTGAGTAAGGGTGGTGGGCATTATAGATTGAGTAGAAACATTAGCTTCTCTGCATGGCTCTGAGCAGAAATAAAAGAAACGCAGATTTTTCTCCACAAATGTAGAAAATGACTAATCTCTGATTGCTATTTTGCCCCCATGGTCCTACCTATTATTAAGTTTCCTGGCAAATCAGATTCTTTCATTTGCCGTGGCTATAATCATATGAATTGTAGGTTTCCTTTAGACTCATCTCACCTCTCTCAGTGGGAAGTATCCTTCTGTCATTTTCACCAGACAAAAATAGCATTTGCCAATATGAATAAGGAATCAAATATGCTCAATTACACAACCGATCTCTATGGACATCTGAGAACCTTGTGCCTTGCCCAGGGCTGTGTCCTGATGGAAAAATGCCTGGTGAATATTTGATTTCTAGAATGTCCTTTTGGCCAACATGCACATTGATCGTTATCAAGACCTGTTATACCCTGCATTGTCTGTTATCAGAAACTACACCTTTGCCTCCCTAGGCTATTAATCTTCCTGAGACCTCAAAATTGCTGAACAGTATTCAAACTTGAAAATAGACTCTTGGTTTTGTAAGAAGTTTCATTTCCCATTTATTCTAACATTTCCATTTCAACCCTGCATTCTAAATGTCTACACAAGAAGCTTAAGGAGAACAATTTTAGAATCTCGTCAGAAAGGTGGATACACCTGTACAGGTATGGTACATACTTAATTAAATTGTTGTGAGGATGAAGGGGAGAGAGAGGAATGACCATTGCTCTGTACAATATATGGCCAGGTGGGAGTCCATGCCATTTTAACGGGTGAAGTTCTTCAGTGACTTCTCTGAAGCCTTATAAACTAGGACACAACCTATGTATCGCCTCTTCCAAAAAATTTCCTAAATACTTTATTTTTATTTTTTAACAATTTATTTATTTATTTGAGAGAGAGCATGCACAAGCGGGGGGTGGGGAACAAAGGGAGAGGGAGAAGCAGACTCCTCACTGAGCAGGGAGCCCGATGCGGGACTCGATCCCAGGACTCCAGGATCATGACCCGAGCCGAAGGCAGTCGCTTAACTGAGTCACCCAGGCACCCCAAATTCTAAGTAATTCTTAAAGGGACAGAAATCTGAGGGTGGCTGCTTCCTTTGCAGGAGTTTAGACACAAAGAAACATTTTTTTTGTTTAAAATTTTTTTTTAAATAATCTCTACACTCAACGTGGGGCTTGAACTCATGACCATAAGATCAAGAGTTGCATGCTCTACCCACTGAGCCAGCCAGGCACCCCCAAAAGGAAACATTTTGAGGAGGGTAGGGGTAAAAGGGAAAGTATGGGGGGAAAAATGATACTTCAGAAAATAGGAATGAAGTAGCTTCTTTTCCTTATGCAAACTACTGCTTGTTTTATTAAATGAGTGTGTTCTACAATATGAAGTAGCTTACAAAAGTTTTTAAATAGCCCACGGATTTAAACATTTAATGACAGAGAATTGTTAACCTAAGCCATAATCTAAAACCAAAGAGAATGATTCCTTTCACTTCTAAGAATCTGGAAGCAGTGAGAGCTGAACCCTACAGGAAAGTAATGAGCTTCACATTTTGTGCCTGTATTTTTACAGATATCCTTAAGGAATGAGAATTTATCCTTTCACCAGAGACTATAATTAATATTTCAAGGCCGAATTAGATCTGCTCACCAAAGATGGAATAGAAGACCCCAAGGAAAACACTGTTGGGAGGAGGGTATATAAAAAGACAAGATACTGTCTGAAAATGTATCTTAAAAAAAAGTAGGGGAAACTTCAACCAGAAAGGAAAATGCTGCCAACTTTTTCCTGAGAAAACATAATAGAAATTCCTGTCCAGCTCCCTTTTGCCTGAGGTAAATATTTAAAATCTAGATGCAGTATGTTCCTTTTGGAGGTGGACTATCAAATCACTTGAGAGTCTTTGAATATAACACACAGAACCAAACAAATCCAGAGACTAGTTTAAAAGGCAAAGTCTTCCCCTACAGCCCAAGGGAGGCTTCCCAGGCCTCCAAGTTAACCTAATTCCCCAGTCCATAAATAACAAAGCAGATGTCTAAATACTGATTCACAACAAGAAAATCAATCCCCTGCAGGCCAACTCTACCCTGTAGATAGTCGGTTTCTGAATAGAGTTCTTATATTTAATAACCATTTCAGAAATAGCTTCAGAGAGAGAAAGATCCAATTAGAACCCTGGCATCTAGGAATAAGGATAGCCTCCTCATTTAAAATTGAATATACTGAACCTAACATAACTCTTATTTAAGCCCTTTTCATTGACACCAATGTATTTGGCTATCTGAGCTATGGTACATCCATAACTGGCAGACTATGACCCATGGGCCAGATCTGGCCTGCTGACCACTTTTGTGTGACCCATGAATGAAGGATGGTTTTTATATCTTTAAATGGTTGAAAGACATCTAAAACAAGAATAATATTTCACAGCATGTAAAAATTATGTGAAATTCAAATAGTATACCGAAATAAAGTTTTATTGAAACAATTATGCTCATTCATTTATTTATATATTATGCATGATTGTTTCAACCTACAACAGCCTAACTGAGCAGTTGTAACAAACAGTGTATGACCCACATAGCCTAATGTAGTCACTATCTGACCTTTACAGGAAAACTTTGCTGATCTTCGATCCACAATTCCAATTTTCTGGAACAGAACTAATTTTCAGTGTTGTCTTCTCTTGTGAATGTATGTGTCCTAATTGTTTGAAAAAACATGTGTTAACTATAAATCTTCATCTGTATAGTATAAAATTATTTGACTCACAAAATAATCAAATTCATGACATTAAGTAGGCACCAAGAATAAGAATTTCTCATACCCTGAGTCCTTATTTCACATTCACAGCCTAGTGAAGTGTCCAAATTTTGACCCATACTTATCTGACATTGAATGACTGGAATCATTCATAGTAAAACACCCTTAGGGATGACATGTGAGTCAACTCATTTAACATCTGTGCTTAAGAAGTTATCTAGATTCTCTCAAGTGTTGGACTTTAGCAATCCAAAGAAGAATGGGACAGTTTCTACCCTCAGAAAACTTCCAACATATAGAAGAACACCTAAGGTGAGAAATCACAGTATGTGTCTGGGGAATAAACTGATTCCATGGTTCTATACCAGAATGGGAATTCTTTACAGGCTGTTGGCCGAATGAGGAAAATAAGTACAGAATTGTTAGTGTTTTATGAAGACAGGTTGTTATAATTTAAAAATAGCCATTTATTCCAAATTTGTAATCTTTATAATTTTTTAAGGTCTTTATCTTATGAAATAATGATATAATTACAGGATATGGTATTTTTATTTTTATTTTTTCTATTAATCTTATGTGTTATAATCTTATATATTAAACATATGTCCAAAGCTCAAAATCAAAATAGCAATTAATAATAATTACAATAATATAAAAATCCATGAAATCCTGAAGTCTGGAAACTACTGGTCTGGTTTGTCAAGACTAGAGTGTCCAAGTAAAGCAATAGCTGTTGGAAGGGTTCAAAGGTGAGGTTCTTGTATTCAAATTACCCAGAATCATGATAGTTACATGGAAAACTTTAAATTTAATTTGTGAGTCAAAGGGGGAAGCATTAAATTTTTGCACTAGAGAATAACATAATTAGAGTTGTGCTTCAGGGTGATGAATTTGGCAGCAGTGAGATTGGGTGGGGAAGAGACCAGAAGTGCAGGATCATTTAGGAGAAGACTGTCCAAATGAGAGGGAATGAAGTCCTCAAACTAATAGTGACCATGGGAGTAAAAAGGAAAGAACAGGTGGAAGACATCTGTGGAGTCAGACTTGACAGGACCTTGTGACTAACTGGATAGAAGAGATGAGAGGACAAAGTCAAAGAAGGTACCATGGTTTAGGGTGAGGCAACTGGGTAGACATGGCTACCATCATTAGAAACAGCGAATGGTAAAAAGGAAACAGATTTAGGAGAGATTGCAAATGCAATATAAATTCTATGATGAAGAATGAAAGGCATAGAGTGTGGCACCTGGAAATATGAATATGATTATGTAAATGATGTAACACTACTGCGACCTTTTCATTATAATTTCTGCACACAGGAACAGAAACCTAAAGAACTGTATTTCCAGAAGACTATGGCATTTTAAAAATTGAAATAAACAAATACAAAGCAGGCTATCCCTTCTTAATTGATAAAGTACCCTAGAGGAAAAGTAGATCATAAAAGTTAAACATCTTTACAGATTCCTTAGTTTTCTGGACATGATAACAGCTCTTAAAATTTCCACAGGAAACCAGAACTTTCTGTGTATATGCTGTCTGGCTCCATCAGCTACCCACTTGGCTCAGGGAAACAGTCAGTGTGATGTAGGGTAGAATTCTCAAACCCCCTGCCTAGTTACCAGCACCTAAGACCATGGATCATAAATAATTCTAACAATTCTAAACTTCAAGAATGTAATGAATTATGAGCTTTTCATCAGAAGACATGAGGATCAATAGAAGCAGAAGTTTTCTAGATAAGCACATTCCATAATTACTGCTTAGGACTGAATAAATCAATTTAATACCACACTTCAGAAAAGTTTTCAAAATGTATTTTCCCCCAGATTTATTAGAGTAATGGTGTGTTGGTTCATGGTTCCATTCCATCTCCTTCTTAATATAACCTTTTAAGGAAGTTTAATTTCTACTTCAAAAGGAGTTACATAAAACATCAATTCTCTGTAACTGGATTTGACACATTTCTGTTTTATTTTTTCCCCTGGAGGAGATGAATCAATCATCCAGTTACTTCTCCATTTATCTTATTTTTTCACCGTGCCACTAACTTAAATTTATTAGGTTTATTTGGCAATTAGATAATAAATAGGTATTTAAATATTCTTTACTTACAACCTAATCGCCCAGGTAATGAGGCTGAAATAGATTGCATGATGCATGACAAGCTAGCCACTACTTTCACATTTAATAAACCTTTTGTAGAACAATTAAAAATGCATACTTGCTGATCACCTAACCAGTCTACAAAACTGTAAATAATTAAACATTTTAAAGCTCAGTGCCAATAACTGTAAAAAAATTATTTGGGTTATTATTTCTGTTGTAAGAAGCACATTAAAGGCTAACAGTCACCATAATACAAATGTATATATTTGTTTTGTGGTGTGTGTTTGTGTGTGTATTATAACATATATAATTAAAGATTCACTGGTTGTCTAAAGGATTGTCTGCAGTACATAAAATAGGATTGTTTAACAGAGCAACACTGCAAAATGCTGCAAGGTTAAACAACTGATGATGTTTTTGAAAGTGAAAAAAGGCTCTTGATAAAACTAGTGCCATCAAACTTTTCAAGGCTTTCTTATGTTCTTGTCACATGAATATTATATTCGTTAGTTTTAAGTGTGTATGAGTTTTTTAAAAATATCCTGTAAGAAAATAAATTGAGAGATCTATGAGGATACAAGAGAAAAAAAATCAGGGTAAATACCAGCAAACTCTTGAAGAAGAGATTTTAGTTGTTAAAGCAAGTTGTCAATAATGCCCACAGAAATTCTTTTGCCATTGAATTAGATATTAAAGATCTATGAGCCAAAGAAAATCAAGAACTCAGAGTGAAAGGAAAAATAACAGACCTTGGTAATCATGCAAACTCCTTCTTACCCAAAGACTTGAAAAGGAAGGAGAGGCAAGCAAAGGCCCTCTATGCCTTTCTTTCTCAATCCAAAGGATCCCACAGAGGCACAACCTCTCCAAACCAGGGTCCTGAGGCCACATCATTATAACTCAACCCCAAGAAACATCAGGACGTTTGGAAGTGAATGGAAAATTTGGGGGATGGGGAAAGGTAATCCACGCTAGTTATAGAAACAGCTCTTCTAGAACTTTCAATCAAGCAAGTATATTTTTTTGAATGGGATGTTGAAAGAAACATTTGGGGAGACTGTCATATTGCTTTGCATCATGTACTGTTTCATCTTTTGCAGTGTGTGAAGCAGTTCCCCACTCTGTTTTGCTTTTTCTGACAAACAATACTCAGAAGATGACGATTTTATTCTTTAATTATTGGGGCTTTAAAAAAATCTTACTGAATAAAATAGGACCCTGGAAATGGAGTAGTGAGTCTTCATTCTTTATGAAATGTTTCTAATAAATAGAGAATTTGATATCAAGAATACATCCCAGGGTGCCTAGCTGGCTCAGTGGGAAGAGTATGCAAGTCTTGATCTCAGGATTGTGAGTTCACACCCCATGTTGGGTGTAGAGATTACTAAATAAATAAATAAACAAATACACTTAAAAAAGGGGGGGGAGAATATGTCCTTGAGCAAAACAAAGTTACAGAATAAGAATTTGGTCTAATCTTGGAAGTATTAGCCAACATCCTAATACGTGATATTTGCTTGATTAAAAAAAAAAAAACAGGCTGGTCCCCCAAAGCACTATAAATATGACTTTAGAAATCAAGAACTTGAGGGCGCCTCGGTGGCTCAGATGGTTAAGCGTCTGCCTTCGGCTCAGGTCATGATCCCAGGTTCCTGGGATCGAGTCCCGCATCGGGCTCCCTGCTCCTTGGGAGCCTGCTTCTCCCTCTGCCTCTCTCTCTGTGTCTCTTTCTCTCATGAATAAATAAATAAAATCTTTAAAAAAAAATCAAGAACTTGAATTAAACAATTAGTAACTCATAGACGTTTTAACCACAAAGTAGCATATTCATATACATTCCAGTTTTCATTCTCTCTTTAATATTGTACATTAGATATGATGACTATGTTAATTTCTGAGACTGACACTTACCAAAACAACTGAAGGCAAACAAATAGAAAAAGATGGCTTTGAGTTATCAATGTCCCAGGGATTAAGGTTGTGACTTGAAGCACTAAAATTATTTGCTTATCTTGAAAATGTTTCTAAGCATGAATTAAACTGGAGGTTCCCTTTTCAGATACTCAGCTGAAATAATGAGTCTCCCCGCCCCCTTGTCTGGGCCCTTGTAGCAATAGCATAGTTATTTCAGGGTGACTTTTCTGCCAATGTTACAAGTGCAACTAATCTTACCAAAGGGAAGATTTGTGTGAAATCTTTTCATTAAATCAAGTGTCTGCCTACAACATCCTTCTCAGCCACAGTAAATGATCTTCCCAGGGAGAGGGAAAGAAAGAAAGAAGAACATATTAGAGGATGATTCCTGCACTCCAGACACACTGGTCCTTCCTGCATGCCTGCTTCTGACCATGCACTTCATTTGAGTCCTCTTGAGGAGCCAGAGTAATGGAAGCAACCTCCTCAGTACACAACTCTGTCAGCTCAGTAAATTAAAAGGTTTGTAAGTACCAAACATGAAAACCTTTAAAAATAGTAAACATAGAAATAGACAAGCAGGAGGACAATAATTCTGAACTTCAGACACCATGATGAATTTGCCTCTGGTAGATCAAGAGTAGAATCACACCCCTTTAGGGAACAGACTATAACCAGAGTAATCATTGTTTGGAAGGGACATCTACAATAGTCCTGGTTATGAGGGAGAGAGAGGGAGAGAAAGAAAGAAAGAAAGAAAAAGAGAAAGGAAGGAAGGAAGGAAGGAAGGAAGGAAGGAAGGAAGACAGAAAGAGGAAGGAAGAAGGAGGGAGGGAGGAAGGGAGGGATAAAGTAGATTACCAAGAAGGTACACTGGTCAAAAAACATTTCAAATGATTAAAATACAGAATATTCTTTCTTAGTAGATTTTAGGATACTCTCAATGGAAAATTCCAATCTGACCACAGCAGATTGGAAAATTCCAATCTGACCACTTTATTTTGTGTTCAATATATATCTAGATCTCAGGTTCTGAAAAAAAAAGAGAGAGAGAGAGAAAGTGAGTCTGAATTGTTCTAATTATTTTATAGAAAAAGTATATTTTATGATATTTTGTGTCATCCGTGGTATCAAATATATAGTCATATTCTTTGTGTTCCTTTTCTACATAGTCTTACCCCTACTTTAATGAGGAAGGAAAATGCAGTGCAATAATTCAAAGTATTGGCTTAAAAGTCAGAAAAGCATCAGTTTGACGTCCAAATCCCCTATTTCTATCTATAAATCTTAGGAAGGCAATTTGGCTTTTTCATGTCTCAGTTTCCTCATCCATAAAATGATAATAATAATAGCTGTCTAAAAATAAAGTAATAATTGTGGGTCTTAAGTGAGATAATGCAGATACTTCCTGAAATGGATATGTCCAATGTTACTTATAATTCTCATTCTGGTATTGATGGTAAGATTTTTATTGTTGTTGAAAATTATTTACATTACCCACGAGAAATTGATCTACTCCCTAGGGAAAGTATATTGTACTATTTAAAGAAAATAGAGCTATCTCTAGCTTCAGGATCACACACCATAACTATCTTAATATTTGCTCCCTCCATCTTGGCTCAAAAAGGGAATATTGGTTTCTTGGAAGGGAATTTCTGTACTATGACTGACTTTCCTTGTCTGCATCAGAGTATTTTTAATTATATCTTACAGTGAAATAGAAGAATAAAATGAGGAATATCCAAATTATATTCCTCAGGGAGAGGATTAGTGGAAAACACTCAGACGAAGTGATATCAACTGCAAATATGTGAGTGGCAACTTGACCTTCCTGAGACAGGAACCATTAAGAGGAAAAACAAAGTACTGTGAGATCTCAGTAAGTGGTTTCTTTACAAACTTAGTTCATTTCTGCTAGTACTCCAAAAAAAATATTTTATTCATAGTGCAAAGGCACCATAAAAATCAAAAATCCTCGAACTTGAGAAGATCTTTGTACAACCTTGAAAGGACATTAAGAATAAATCAATGCTGTTCTTACAATTTTATTTAAATTGCAAAATCAAATCTCTCTTCACTATAGGGTTTTTCTTCTATTTGTTAATGTTATCCTTGCTCTAGAAGGAGAATTCATGAGTCCAAACGCTCTACCTGACAGGTAGACAGACCTCTCCAGAGGTTACTTGCAACTGAGGCAGTGCAGAGTAAATCTGGAATCAATCCACTTGAGGAAAAGATTTGGAGAAACATCTCAAGATTTAGTGTTTGCATGGTCAATTTCAGATCATTGCCATTTCAAAGCTTGTCCTTGATTGGCAGTGTAGCTGCCTCTGAACATTTTCATCTCAGGAAGGGACAAGTAAGCATAAAGAATCCATCAAGGCTGCAGCTACTATTAATGCTGCAGAACAGGAGACCTGAATAAGTTTCAGGCAGTAAATCCTAAATGTTGCAGAAGAGATCCATCTACTACTCTTCTGTTCTGTTAGTCAAGTCCACGCTGCAGAAGCAAAAGAATCTATAGCCTATCACAGACACTGAAAGCTTTAATTTCTCACCAATCTCATCCGATAGATGAAGTAACAGCAGAGAGAAATGGACCACAAAGGACTTCTTAATGATATACAACAAGAGGAATTGAAATACAGTCATTCAGTCACTCCTCCAAACACATGACATTTATTGAAGACATGCAACATGTATGGTACCCACAGAGTTTATAATCTACTAAAAGACAGACTTGTAAACATCTAATTATATAAGAAAGAGTTTTGGAAGTGTCGTTATTGACTATTGCCTAGGGCTGTGGCATGGCTTCTAATAAAAAAATACATTCACATAGGGGGCGGAGCAAGATGGCAGAGGAGTAGGAGACCTGGATTTCATCTGGTCTCAGGAATTCAGCTGAATAGGGATCAAACCATTCTGAACACTTACGAACTCAACAGGAGATCAAAGATAAGAAGAGTAACAACACTCTGAACAGAAAAGCAACCACTTTCTGGAAGGTAGGACGTGCGGAGAAGTGAATCTGAGGCAATATTCGGGAGGATAGATGGCGGGGGGGGGGCCTCCGTCGGCCACTTCTGGCAAGTGATAGAGCCGCAGAGCACAAAATCGGACCTTTTAGAAGTCGGCTCCGCTGAGGGACGTCGCTCCAGTGGCTAAGCAGGGGGTGGAACCCTCGCGGGACAGTGTGGTCTCAGGACCCTCGGGGTCACGGAAAGACCGGGGGTGCCTGAGTGCGGCGGAGCGGGGAGCCGGCTGCAGAGACGGACCCGAGGCGCGGGGTCTCAGCTCGGGGTTGCCATAGACTGTGATCCGCGGCCCAGTCGGGCCACTGCTCCTCCAGCAGGGACCCAACAAGCGGCAGAGCCGGGGAGACTCCTCTTCCACCCCCGGGAGGAGTGGCGCGGAAGCGCCCCACAGGGATTTCCTGGGTTTGGAGACTCCACACGGGGTAGGGAACCAGACACAGAAACGCTCGATCACAGGCCGGTTGAGCACGGAGTGCGGCCGGAGACCGGGAAGACGGGAGTGATTGACTGCTTTTCTCTGGGGGCGCACTGAGGGGCGGGGCCCCAAGATCTCAGCTCCTCTGGGTGGAGATTGGGAGGCCACCATTTTCACCCTGGTCCTCCAAAGCTCTACCGAGAGCTTGCAGAGAACAAAAGCTCCTGAGAGCAAACCCGAGCAGCTTGCTTAGCCCGGAGGCACAAGGGCAGGGCAATTCCGCCTCCACAAAGACATTGGGGAACCACGGCAACAGGCCCCTCCCCCAGAAGATCAGCCTGAACGGCCAGAAAGCCAAGACCAAGTTTACCGATCAAGGAGAACGGGAGAACTCCAGAGCTAGGGGAATACTGCACATAGAATTCATGGCTTTTTTACCGTAATTCATTAGTTTTTCAAAGTTAATTTTTTTAACTGGTTTAGAATCTTTCTTTTTCCCTTTTTCAAACAACATCTTATCAATCCCTTTTTTAAAAAAACATTTTTTACTTTTTATGTTTAGAGTCATATTTTTATCCCTTCATACTAGTTACCCTTATTTCTGGCATATATATATAAGTTGTTCTCTCTTTAAAATTTTGAGATACAATTTCTTCTAACAGATCAAAATATACCCTAAATCACTAGTGTATGGCTTTGTTCTATTCTCTGCCTGATCACATTCTCTCCCTTTTTTCTTCTTTTTTTTTCTTTTTTCTATTTCTTCTTAAATCTTCTTCTTTCTTTTTAAAAACAACTTCTTATCTTATCAATTCCTTTTATAAAATCTTTTATAATTTTCATCTTTACAGTCATCTGCCATCCCTTCATTGTATCAACCCTTATTTTGTACATATATAAGTCGTTCTTCCTTTAAAATTTTAGCAGGCACTTTCTTCTAACAGACCAAAATATGCCCAAAAGCTAGTGTGTGGCACTGATCTATGCACTAGCCTGATCATATTTGATCATATTCTGTTTTTTTTGTTTTGTTTTTATCTTTTCTTTTTCCTTTTTCTTTTCTCTTCTTTCTTTCCCTTTCTTGTCCCCTGGTTTCAGGTCTTTTCTGATTTGTATAGAGTATATTTGCTGGGGACATTGTTAAACTGCTAGCATTCTGTTCTCTCATTCATCTGTTCTCCTCTGGACAAAATGACAAGACAAAAAAAATCACCTCAGCAAAAAGAACAAGAGGTAGTACCGTCTGCCAGGGACCTACTCAATACGGACATTAGTACGATGTCGGACCTAGAGTTCAGAATCATGACTTTAAAGATACTAGCTGGGCTTGAAAAGAGTGTGGCAGTTATTAAAGAAATGCTTCCTGGAGAAATAAAAGAACTAAAATCTAACCAAGTCGAAATCAAAAAGGCTATTAATGAGGTGCAATCAAAAATGGGGGCACTAACTGCAAGGATAAATGAGGCAGAAGAAAGAGGCCGCCATATAGAAGACAAAATGATGGAAAATAAAAGGCTGCAAAAAAGAGATAAACAACTAGAGGATCACGAAGGCAGAATTCGAGAGATAAGCGATACGATAAGATGAAACAATATTAGAATAATTGGGATCCGAGAAGAAGAAGAAAGAGAGAGAGGGGCAGAAGGTATATTGGAGCAAATAATAACAGAGAACTTCCCTAATGTGGGGAAGGAAACAGGCATCAAAATCCAGGAGGAACAGAGAACCCCTCTCAAAATCAATAAAAATAGGTCAACACCGCGACATCTAATACTAAAATTACGAGTCTCAGAGACAAAGAGAAAATCCTGAAAGAATCTCGGGAGAAGAGATATGTAACCTACAATGGTAGAAACCTTAGATTGGCAACAGACCTATCCACAGAGACCTGGCAGGCCAGAAGGGACTGGCATGATATCCTCAGAGCAATAAATGAGAAAAATATGCAGCCGAGAATACTATATCCAGCTAGGCTGTCATTAAAAATAGAAGGAGAGTTAAAAAGCTTCCAGGACAAACAAAAACGAAAGGAATTTGCAAACACAAAACCAGCCCTACAGGAAATATTGAAAGAGGTCCTCTAAGCAAAAAGAGAGCCTAAAAGCAGCAAAGATCAGAAAGGAACACAGAGAATATACAGTAACAGTCACCTTACAGGCAATACAATGGCACTAAATTCATACCTTTCAATAGTTACCCTGAATGTAAATGGGCTCAATGCCCCAATCAAAAGACACAGGCTATCAGATTGGATTAAAAAACAAGACCCAACAATATGCTGTCTGCAAGAGACTCATCTTAGACCCAAAGACACCCCCTCATTGAAAGTGAGGGGGTGGAAAACCATTTACCATGCTAATGGACACCAAAAGAAAGCGGGGGTGGCAATCCTTATATCAGAAAAATTAGAATTTAAAACAAAGACTGTAATAAGAGATGAAGAAGGACACTATATCCTACTTAAAGGGTCTCTCTAACAAGAAGATCTAACAATCGTAAATATCTATGCCCCTAACGTGGGAGCAGCCAATTATATAAGGCAATTAATAACAAAAGCGAAGAAACACATTGACAACAATACAATAATAGTGGAGGACTTCAGCACCCCCCTGACTGAAATGGACAGATCACCTAAGCAAAAGATCAACAAGGAAATAAAGACTTTAAATGACACACTGGACCAAATGGACTTTACAGACATATTCAGAACATTCCATCCCAAAGCAACGGAATACACATTCTTCTCTAGTGCCCATGGAACAGTCTCCAGAAGAGATCACATCCTAGGTCACAAATCAGGTCTCAACCGGTACCAAAAGATTGGGATTATTCCCTGCATGTTTTCAGACCACAATGTTTTGAAACTAGAACTCAATCACAAGAGGAAAGTCGGAAAGAACTCAAATACATGGAGGCTAAAGAGCATCCTATTAAAGAATGAATGCGTCAACCTGGAAATTAAAGAAGAATTAAAAAAATTCATGGAAAGCAATGAAAATGTAAACACAACTGTTCAAAATCATTGGGATACAGCAAAGGCAGTCCTGAGAGGAAAGTATATAGCAATACAAGCCTTTCTCAAGAAACAAGAAAGTTCTCAAATACACAACCTAACCCTACACCTAAAGGAGCGGGAGAAAGAACAGCAAATAAAGCCTAAACCGAGCAGGAGAAGAGAAATACTAAAGATCAGAGCAGAAATCAATGATATAGAAACCAAAAGAACAGTAGAACGGATAAACAAAACTAGGAGCTGGTTCTTTGAAAGAATTAATAAGATTGATAAACCCCTGGCCAGACTTATCAAAAAGAAAAGAGAAAGGACCCAAATCAACAAAATCATGAATGAAAGAGGAGAGATCACAACCAACACCAAAGAAATACAAAGAATTATAAGAATATATTATGAGGAACTCTAGGCCAGCAAATTAGATAACCTGGAAGAAATGGGTGCATTCCTAGAGATGTATCAACTACCAAAATTGAACCAGGAAGAAATAGAAAACCTGAAGAGACCTATAACCACTGAGGAAATTGAAGCAGTCATCAAAAATCTGCCAACAAAGAAAAGCCCAGGGCCACATGGCTTCCCAGTGAAATTCTATCAGACATTTCAACAAGAATTAATACCTATTCTCCTGAAACTGTTCCAAACAATAGAAATGGAAGGAAAACTTCCAAACTCATTTTATGAGGCCAGCATTACCTTGATCCCCAAACCAGACAAAGACCCCATCAAAAAGGAGAATTACAGACCAATATCCTTGATGAACATGGATGCAAAAATTCTCACCAAAATACTAGACAATTGGATCCAACAGTACATTAAAAGGATTATTCACCATGACCAAGTGGGATTTATCCCTGGGCTGCAAGGCTGGTTCAACATCCACAAATCAATCAACGTGATACAATACATTAACAAAAGAAAGAACAAGAATCATATGATCCTCTCAATAGATGCAGAAAAAGCATTTGACAAAGTACAGCATCCTTTCTTGATCGAAACTCTTCAGAGTATAGGGATAAAGGGTACATACCTCAAGATCATAAAAGCCATCTATGAAAAACCTACAACCAATATCATTTTAAATGGGGAAAAGCTGAAACCTTTTCCCCTAAGGTCAGGAACGCGGCAGGGATGTCCACTCTCACCACTGCTTTTCAACATATTATTAGAAGTCCTAGCCACAGCAATCAGACAACAAAAAGAAATCAAAGGCATCCAAATCAGCAAAGAGGAAGTCAAACTCTCAATCTTTGCAGATGATATGACACTGTATATGGAAAATCCGAAAGACTCCACCCCAAAACTGCTAGAACTCATACAGGAATTCAGTAAAGTAGCAGGATATCAAATCAATGCACAGAAATCAGTGGCATTCGTATACACCAACAACAAGACAGAAGAGAGACAAATTAAGGAGTCGATCCCATTTACAATTACACCCAAAACCATAAGATACCTAGGAATAAATTTAACCAAAGAGGCAAAGGATCTGTACTCAGAAAACTATAAAATACTCATGAAAGGAATTGAAGAAGAGACAAAGAAATGGAAAAACGTTCCATGCTCCTGGATTGGAAGAACAAAACTTGTGAAGATTTCAGTGCTACCTAGAGCAATCTACACATTAAATGCAATCCCCATCAAAATACCATACACCTTTTTCAAAGAAATGGAACAAATAATCCTAAAATTTGTATGGAACCAGAAGAGACCCCAAATAGCCAGAGGAATCTTGAAAAAGAAAAGCAAAGCTGGCGGCATCACAATTCCGGACTTCCAGTTCTATTACAAAGCTGTCATCATCAAGACAGTATGGTACTGGCACAAAAACAGACGCATAGATCAATGGAACAGAATCGAGAGCCCAGAAATGGACCCTCAACTCTATGGTCAACTCGTCTTTGACGAAGCAGGAAAAAATGTCCAATGGAAAAAAGACCGTCTCTTCAACAAATGGTGTTGGGAAAATTGGACAGCCACAAGCAGAAGAATGAAACTGGACCATTTCCTTACACCACACACAAAAATAGACTCCAAATGGTTGAAAGACCTAAATGTGAGACAGGAGTCCATCAAAATCCTAAAGGAGAACACAGGCAGCAACCTCTTCGACCTCGGCCGCAGCAACTTCTTCCTAGAAACATCGCCAAAGGCACGGGAAGCCAGGGCAAAAATGAACTATTGGGATTTCATCAAGATAAAAAGCTTTTGCACAGCAAAAGAACCAGTCCACAAAACCAAAAGACAACCGACAGAATGGCAGAAAATATTTGCAAATGACATATCAGATAAAGGGCTAGTATCCAAAATCTATAAAGAACTTATCAAACTCAACACCCAAAGAACAAATAATCCAATGAAGAAATGGGCAGAAGACATGAACAGACATTTCTCCAAAGAAGACATCCAAATGGCCAACAGACACATGAAAAAGTGCTCCACATCACTCGACATCAGGGAAATCCAAATCAAAACCTCAATGAGATACCACCTCACACCAGTCAGAATGGCTAAATTTAACAAGTCAGGAAATGACAGATGTTGGCGGGGATGTGGAGAAAGGGGAACCCTCCTACACGGTTGGTGGGAATGCAAGCTGGTGCAGCCACTCTGGAAAACAGTATGGAGGTTCATCAAACAGTTGAAAATAGAGCTACCATACGATCCAGCCATTGCACTACTGGGTATTTACCACAAAGATACAAATTTAGGGATCCGAAGGGGTACGTGCACCCTCATGTTTATAGCAGCAATATCCACAATAGTCAAACTGTGGAATGAGCCAAGATGTCCATCGACAGATGAATGGATAACGAAGAGGTGGTATATATACACAATGGAATATTATGCAGCCCTCAAAAGGAAGGAGATCTTGCCATTTGCAATGACGTGGATGGAACTGGAGGGTGTTATGCTTAGTGAAATAAGTCAATCAGAGAAAGACATGTACCATATGACTTCACTGATATGAGGAATTCTTAATCTCAGGAAACAAACTGAGGGTCCCTGGGGAGGTGGGGGGTGGGAGCGATTGGGTGTCTGGGTGATATACATTGGGGAGGGTATGTGCTATGGTGAGCACTGTGAATTGTACAAGACTGATGAATGACGAATCTGTACTTCTGAAACAAATAATTCAATATATGTTAAGAAAAAAAAAAGAAGAAGATAGCAGGAGGTGAATAATGAAGGGGAGTAAGTTGGAGGGGGAGATGAACCATGAGAGACGATGGACTCTGAAAAACAAACTGAGGGTTCTAGATGGGAGGGGGTGGGTGGATGGGTTAGCCTGGTGATGGGTATTAAAGAGGGCACATTCTGCGTGGAGCACAGGGTGTTATGCACAAACAATGAATCATGGAACACTACATCAAAAACTAATGATGTAATGTGTGGTGATTAACATAACAATAAAAAATTATTTAAAAAATACATTCACATTAACACCAAAAAACAATAAAATTAATGTATCCAGGAATAAACCTAACAAAAATGCACATGTATTTATAGAGAAAAGTGCAAAATATTAAAGTTATTTTCCTAATTAAATTAAAGTAAACCAATGCAAATTATATTAAAATCCAAATAGGGTATTTCATGAAACTTGATGAATCTTTCTATCCATCTACCTATCTATCTGGCTAGCTATCTAGCACCATAATACCAAGAAGAATAAAGACGCCTTTGAAATATAAGGGTAATGGGAGGAAACTTACTCTACTATATATCAAGATTTATAACATCACTGTAATTAAAATACAGGATGGTGTTTGCAGAGAGATAGACAAATTTACCAGTAACTAGACTAGCAATCACAGAAAGAAAAAAACCCTCATGAATATATTAATATTTTTATTTGATATTTTCTTTATGATATAATTTAATAAATATTAAATTATTTATTATTTAGAGGTGGCATTATTTAATAATAATGCTGAGATAATTACTCATATGGATTTGTACTTTAAATGGTACACAAAAATAATTTCCAGACATATTTAACATCTATATGTAAAAACAAAACTTTTTTTTCAAAAGGAACTATAGAAACACATTTAATGACCAGAACATTGAGAGTGACTTAGAAAGACAGAAAACCGTAAGCTATAAGAGTAAAGATTGATACATTAAAAATAATTATGTAAAGATAAAACTTTTATATAATAAATAAAAGCCTGCAAACAATGTTGAGATGGTATCAGCAATACACAAAACTGACAATGTTTTGTGTTTAGGATACACAAATCTCTTTCTCCTTCGTATCCTATAAATCAATAAGAAATAAATATAATAGACAAAGAATATGAATAGACAATTTACATAGGAGAAAACACAAATGGCCAAGAAAAATGAACATATGCTTGATTTTGCTGGAAGTCTAAGAAGTGAAAATATAAACACTAATATATTATATCACAACCATAAGTCTTTCTTTTTGTCTTAAGTCTGAAAATGCCAAGTGTTGGTAAAATCACAGAGGAACTAGAATTCTCATACTCTACTGGGGGGGGAGGGAGTGTAAAGTGTTGTAAAACTATTATTAAAAAGACAAGTATCATATAATCTCACTGATAAGAGGAATTCTTAATCTCAGGAAACAAACTGAGGGTTGTTGGAGTGTTGGGGGGTGGGAGGGATGGGGTGGTTGGGTGATAGACATTGGGTAGGGTATGTGCTATGGTGAGCACTGTGAATTGTGTAAGACTGATGAATCATAGACCTGTACCTCTGAAACAAGTAATACATTATATGTTTTAAAAAGAAGAAGAAGAAGAAGAAGATAGTAGGAAGGGAAAAATGAAGAGGGGGAAATCGGAGGGGGAGATGAGCCATGAGAGACTCTGAGAAACAAACTGAGGGTTCTAGAGGGGAGGGGGATGAGAGTATGGGTTAGCCTGGTGATGGGTATTAAAGAGGGCACATACTGAATGGAGCACTGGATGTTATACACAAACAATGAATCATGGAACACTACATCAAAAACTAATGATGTAATGTATGGTGATTAACATAACATAATAAAATTAAATTAAAAACCAGTATTCTAACAATATTGTGTAGAGCAGAAGATATAGGACTTCCATCTACAGGCAATTCCTTTCTTAAGTAAGCACTCCTGAAAAACTCCAAGGAATGTTCAGGGAGACATATAAAGCATATTTTTCATACCATTGTTTTCAATAGTGAAAAATTAGAAAGAGCCCAAATAGCCATCGCAGGAGAGAGGATAAATATATTATGGTAAAGCCTTGCAAAGGAGTACCATAAACATCAGGGCAAATGACCTGTATCTCTATTTATACCTACACCTATATCATTACCTATTGGCTCAGATATAGCTCCAAAAAGTAATTTTAAGTAAATAAAGTTCTAGATTGGAAATATACTGTGATACTATTCATATAAAATGGAACAATGTGGAGAATATACTACTATACTATATCATTTATATAATATATATTAAAATGTTTATATATTTTGTTTTCAAATGATAAAATGATAAAAATATTTATGGAGATGATAAACAACAAATCTAAAATAGTGACTACCTCTGGAGTAAAAAAGAAAATATTGGGAAAACATACAAAGACAGAACCAACCGTAGCTATAAAGAGAGAGCCAGAATAAAAAGCAAATGTGCATGCTAAATTTTAAAATGGCAAAATATGAGGTTTTTTTTTTAAAGGTTTTATTTATTTATTTGAGAGAGAGAATGAGAGAGAGAGAGAGCACATGAGAGGAGGGAGGGTCAGAGGGAGAAGCAGACTCCCTGCTGAGCAGGGAGCCCGATGCGGGACTTGATCCCGGGACTCCAGGATCATGACCTGAGCCGAAGGCAGTCGCTTAACCAACTGAGCCACCCAGGCGCCCAAAATATAAGATTTGTTAAAAATTGGACAATAGGCACAGGTGCTGGTAATATTCTCCATACTTTTCCTTATATTTGAAATAATTCACTAAAATTATTTAAGCAGTTGACTCAAAATTATTAAGAATTTCTAGGCTAAAATATTTGAACTTGAACTACTTAATGGGAAGTCCACGAAGGTTCTTAAATCATAGAGTAGCTAAATAAAGATCCCAATTTCCTCAGCTTAGCAGCAAAAAGGTTTCATTTCCTGCAAATAATTATGATCAGTCCTGACCTACTTTTTGAACTCACATAAAGAACTGTATTTTTTACATCTGAACTTGCATGTTCTACCCTAAATGTCCCAGGTAGGGTTCCTGGACTTCCTTCTAAAGTGTACTTCTCCTGTAGTCTTCTCATTTTCAAATAATGGTAATCCCATCATTTGAGCTGCTTTATAAACCTTGGAGTCATTTACCACACTTTTGTTCATTTGCCCTACCTTCAAATTCTATTGGCTCTACATCAAAATATATTCAGATTCTTACCATTTCTTAGCTCTTCTATTACTAGTATGTTTATCCAAACCACCATCTCTGTTGCCTTGATTATTGAAATTACCTCTACAGATGTCCCCCTATTTCTATTCTTGATATTTTATATATTAATACAGATCTAGAATGATTCTCTGGAGAAAAGTAAGTTAATTTCAATGCTTTACTCAAAAAATCCCCAATACCTCCCTGAACTGAATGCCAATGGTGTCACTCGGATATCTATCTTATGCAGTAAAAGGACATTTATTTTCCCAACTGCTGGGAGTATGGGCTGCTAAGAACTTAGGGCTGAGTCTCTTTCCAGTAATTGTCTTTGGCCAAAGCAAGTAGCCTCACCCCAAGTTGGACTCCCTTCCCAGAAGCAGCTCCCATCTAATGGCTTGTCAATGCATGAGTACAAAGGTTCAGACTCCTTGCCTCAATTTGGAACAACTCTGAAGGATCCACTTAGCTCTAAACCTCTTCCTACGATTTTTGGAGGTTCTACTGCAATTACATCATGGTTCAGCTTCTCCCTTTGCTAAATCCCACTTCCCTCACTTCCTTCAGGTTTTGTTCCCAAGAGCACACTCCCCAGTCGACCTCCTCTGCCTACAAATCCCTATAGGATTTGCTTTCCTTCTACCCCCTTACTTCTTTTCCTTTACCCTCTCCCTCATTCCTGCTCCAGCCCACTGGTCTCCTGGCTATTTCTGGAAGGTACCAGGCACACCCTTACCTCAGAGCATTTCCACTCATACTTACCTTTGCCAGGAATACTGCAGAAATACATTACTCCTCCCTTATATCCTTCAGCTCCATGCGTTCAAAGTTTACCCTTCTTACAGCACCTAATTTAGAAATTGTAATCCTCTTTCACTGCCCCACTCCCACATCCTATGCCTTTTACTTTGCTTTTTTTTCTACATTGCATTCATTACCATCTTATATCAACATATTTTATTTAATGTCTACGTTCTCCACGAACAAAGAATCGAGGAGGGCAGGGGATTTTGTCCCTGCTGTATTCCCCAGGGCCCAGAACAGAACCTAACACACATTGAATGAAGCACGGAATTAAAGTACATTCAGGACCAAATTAAAGACGATCATTTGCATTTCAAGGAAACTTCCAAAGGATTCTATTTCCTGCCCCAAATGTCTCCATGCCTCCTCAAATAAGTGGTTCTCTGAAGTAATATCCTTACCCCAAGGTGAACCACTAATGCTCCTGAGAAGGTAGGAACTGGCACCCAACCTGGGAAAATCGAAGTAAATTTTCAGTTAAATCATAGGTTCCTAAATCGGATTTTTTTCTTTTTGTTAAATTGAAATTGGGGAGGTAAGCTCCCCTTACCTCCCCAAATATGGGGGTGAGTAGAGGAGAGGCAGAGGGAGGATTGATTTTAAAAGAAGTGCCATATTACAGCCTCGGGGACAAGGACTGAAGCAAAGGATGGCAGAAGTTTCAGGGTTGTAAAAGTGTAATGAAAGCAAAGATCCAAACTTACTCCTTACTCATGTATGGCTTACAGGTCACAAGGTCACCAAAACTTACATTGTTTATTCAGCATTGATTTATATATTCCTTACAAGAAAGAAAAATTACCTTCCCAGAGTCTCTTTGATAAGATAATATTAATATTCTGCATTTTGAATATATTTAATGCATGTCTAAAATGATTTTATATCCATTATCTCATGTGATCTTCACACAAAGCCACTAGCAAAATCAATAGGACCAGCTTTATTCCCATATGGCATAAAAGGAGAGTCAAACACAAAAGCTTTGTTAAATGTTTAAGATCACATTAATTCATCAAGGACTTTGAATTTTTCTACTAAATATATTGCTCCTTACTGTTTCCTGTTAGAGACTGCTGAGCTCTGAAAAAGGGACTAAGAAATTCCAAAGGATAATTATGAATCTGAGATCAAAAGGTGTTTTCAGGTTTGTATCAGAAAAGATCTGTTAAGAAAATGCAAACTGTAAAGACATTAAAGAACCACACAGGAAAAACCATAAGCTCACAGTAGGAAAGGGGAAAAAAAAGTCTTTCTTGAAAGGAGATAATTTAGTACAAGTAAAATTGTAGTTTATTGCACATTAAGAAAGCATATCCCTATTGTTTTCTTTCTAAATTACAAGTAGCATCAATCACTCAGGAGAAAAGCAGCAGGGCAGAATGTCTTAAATCCCTAGGTTCAATAAAATTCTTAATTGGTATAATTCAAAGTACCCTCCCCTTAGATTTCTTAAAATCTCATTTTATTATAATTGAAATTTAATCAATATGCAGTTTGGATTACTTATATTCGTGAACAAGTTATTGGGACGGTGCTTACAGGATACCGTAACTACCAGTTGATTAAGTAAAGGGGGGAGAAAAAGGCAAACTCACTGTTAGTGCTCTGGAGAAGAAATAACAGTGGATTGAGTCAGAATTTCATTTTTAATGACTGTGTGTAGGTAGAGTTTAAATCATTTCTCAATTATCTTCACTCATCTGCCTAAGCTATAACAAGCTATAATTTCTTTGCCACAAATGTATTCCACTGAGTGAATGAATGTAAGTTTGTCAAATACTCTATAGTGTGAACCAGGTCAGTAGTAAAAGATATCCAGTCCTACCTCATCAAATAGTCCGTGATTACTGTTATCATCATTATGATTGTATATGTGTTCAGCAAGCTCTGAAGTTTCTGAATAAATAATTTTTAAAAATTAAGGAACACTACCAACAGTCCACCCTGTGTATATATAGATATCTGTATGAAGATAAAACAAACACTGTAAAGAGAGAAGAAAAAACCTATGATGGGTAAGGGAAAGTTAGACTTTAGCTGTGCCATTGTGGTTTTTAACCACAAGCCACCCATTCTTGGTCTATTGGAAAATTAGTATGCAAGTAGGTCCCTAATTTCTACCTCTAGTCTAGACCAGCATTTCTCACACCATTTATGGTAAAGGAAAATTGTTCCTTTTTCTTCCCTTTCAAATTTACCACTGATGGATGTTTTTGCAAAACACAGTAAATATACAGATTACTAGAAAAATGAAATAAAAAGCCAAAAGCATGTAAAACACAGCCCTTTTTCATTATTAGATGCAAAAGACATAAAATTGCTCTGGCAAATTGCCATAAAATTATTTTAAGGCTTATGCTCAATTCTGGGCCTTCTCATGGACTAGTGACAGTTTCAAGATTGACAACCCTCTGAGGAACACCCCAACATACAGCACAGACACATTGCTTAGAGGTCATGATGAGAATGTTAATGGTGATGGTTAACAGTTACGAAAGTCTTAGTGTATGTGAGACATTGTGCTAAAGTATTTCTATACATTATCTTGCTTAGTCCTCACAACATTCCTGTGAAGTCTTTATAAATTTTAGCCTCACTTTACAGATGAAAAAACTGAACCCTGGTCTTAAGTTTTTACTTAAATTTGTTAGTTAACATACAGTGTAATATTAGTTTCGGATGTACAATACAGCGATTCAACACTTCCACACAACACCCAGTGCTCATCACAAGTGCCCTCCTTAATCCCCATCACCTATTTCCCCCATCTTCCCACCCACCTACCCTCTGGTCACCATCAGTTTGTGCTCTACAATTAAGAATGTTTTGTCTCTTTTTCTCCCTTTGCTCGTTTGTTTTGTTTCTTAAATTCCACATATGAGTGAAGTCAGATGGTATTTGTCTTTCTCTGACTGCCTTATTTCACTTAGCATTGAATTCCCTCGCTCCATCCCTGTCCTAGCAAATGGCAAGATTTCATTCTTTTTTAGGGCTGAATAATATTCCATCACACACACCATACATACATATACACCATTGCATATATATACATATATACTACCTCTTCTTCATTCAAAGTTGATGGACACTGGGTCTGCTCCCATAGTTGGGCTATTGTAAATAATGCTGCAATAAACATAGGGGAGCTCATATCTCTTCAAAATTAATTTTTTTGTCTCATCTTCACCTATCATGTCTAAGTCCTTGGCCTACTTTTAGCAAGAATCCCGTTTGATTCAGAAAGAATCCTCCTAAGTTTGAGGTCTTCTCTTAGCGATTTTCCATCCACTGAGCTTCTCACTCTGCTCCTTGTCTACAATTTCCCAGCTGTCTTCGCTGTAGTTGGTTTTGAGCCTGATCTCTCTCCCCTGTTGTGACAGCCTTGAACAAAATCTTCCTTACTGTTTTAACAAGTATCAGAATAATTTTTCTTTAACTGAAGCCAAGCCCTTACCCATAAAACTCAACAAACAGCCTTACAAGGAAAATGAAATGTAAAATGTGTATTTTAAGTAAACCACGGAAGAGACCATTTAAATAGCCCATGTAATTGTTTCTCACTAACAATCAAGGACTGTTTTGCTAATTCTAGGCAGTAGACCATAGTGGTTAAGAGCATGTGCGTTGAAGAAAAACTTTGGATCCTGGATCTGCCATTTACTGGCTGTAGGACTTTAAGCAGTTCTATATAGAAAGTACCTTTATTCTTCATTCAACAGTAAAATGGGAGTGTGATACTTCATAGATTGTTGTGTTAGATGTTAATATGTATAAAACGTGTACAAAATTGCCTATCACAGAGTAAATGTTTCAGTGTTAGTTATTTTTATTCTTGTCATACTCCTACGCCAGTAAGGGTTTTAGGTATCAGATATGCAATGTGATACTCTTGAGAAGTCTTTTTTATTGTGTAAGATCCTACTCTATCCCAAGAAGATTAACAATTGGGTTCACTCAATTGGACTGGGATAAAATAAAAAACACTTTTCGGATATCCAACATCCTATGCTTGGTACTGTGTGAGAAAGGGGCTTTTCAGATTATCATGATAAGAAAATGATGTGGTTATCACCACTAACACCTATAAAGTAGCTCAAAATACCTTCATCATTCATTCATGAACATTACTGATGAATACTCAGGTGCTCTAAAAATCACCAATGATGTTTTATCCTTCTACTGGATCACTTATTTCAGAGCTTGGCTAAGGAAATTGTATTTTTAACCAAGTCTTGATTTTTACTGGGTATAAACACAGGCATTTTCCCTTTTGCTCTATTCTCATAAAGAAAACCAAGGTTCAGAAAAGAAAGCTTGCTTCAAATCAGTATAGTAATATGATGATCCTTTAAGTGTTTCATAGTACATTTTAGCTTCTAGTAACATTGCCTAATTTCCTAACTAGAGGGGCAATTTGCACACTTCAAATCCCTGTCAATTGTGGGTAAAAAGAAAATATGCCACATAATTACCACTGACCAGGAAATACCTTTATTCACACAAATAGGCATCTTTTGTGTATTTTTATTCCTTTTCATTATGGAGTCACATGAGTAATAAAGTTGTAAAGGTCAAGAACAAAATTGTCACTACCCACAAATCTCCCAGGGTATTATCAGAGATTCTGCAATAGATCCCTTTTAGAGAAAGAGAGGGTGTCAGGAAGTTTGTCAGGCTTCCATGGCCACTGAACCAGATGGATGGCATGACACATTCTTTTTTTATTTTTATTTTTTTATTGTTATGTTAATCACCATACATTACATCATTAGTTTTTGATGTAGTGTTCCATGATTCATTGTTTGTGCATAACACCCAGTGCTCCACGCAGAATGTGCCCTCTTTAATACCCATCACCAGGCTAACCCATTCCCCCATCCCCCTTGCATGACACATTCTACCATTTTGGCAGCCAAAGGCATCTCATGATGTCCAGGTATAAAGGGAGATATTTAAACCACACTTGGTACCTTTTGTGAGTAGGAAATGGAACCCTATTTTTCATGGGAATTGTTTGTTCTTTGCTTAAGAGATTTTTGGCATAGAGAGGAAACTTTTCACTCTGCAACCAGTACCACAGATTCATATACATGGCATTACACTTTCTGACTCATACTCCAATATATAGACGCATTTTTGCAACTCTAGTAAAGAACAGATCAGGGCGGGACTTATTTCAGAATTCAATATGTCTTTACTGTTTTCTAAACTGATACTAATCTCCAGAATGGCAGAGATCACCTTTCCTTTAGCTGTGCATCAACTACATTATCAAAGCCTGATGCTTTGTGCCCAGAGGCATTCTCTCTCTCTATGTGTGTATATATATATATATATATATGATTATTTTTCATCTTTAGAACCAGAAATGGTGTGTTTATTTAGGGGAAAGGGGGCTTTAATGACTTAAAATCTTTAGATAAAAGGTATGTTATTTCATTATTCTAGTCATCACAACTCAGTGAATACAGTTTCACAGAGATGGCTTTAACATAATCAAGGACAAGAAATAATTGTCTCCTCAGTCCAAAATGCCAACATTTTGCAAATTATGTCACAAAAATCACCATAGAAACATGTTTTTTTTTTCCAAGACCAATTTAAAGGAGGAAGAATACTGTTCTGTTTTAATAATGAAAGTGGGTAGAACTTGTCCTTAAAAGTCATGCTGAAATTGTTTTTAAAGTTTGCATGACTGTAATTACCCTTAGGCTGAATGTTGGAAATACAATCTATAAAACAAAAAAGCAAATAAAATTAGCCTCACTCCTTAAATGATTATTCCTTCTGACTATGGGAAGAGAAAGCATTATTTTTGAAAAGTGTATCCCTCTTTAGATTGCTGAACAGAATAGCTCATTAGAAGGACTTCTCTTAAACAGAAATATGGAAATCTTCTAATGGCTTCCTATTTAAATAAAATAAAAATTGAAAATAGATAATTCAGTGGATTTTTAAAATGTTAATCAGAGAAGGAAAATTGAAATAATGAGTTCCTAATATGTTTTCTGTGATATTTAAGATTTAACCAATATCAAAAATAAATAAATAAAAATAAAAAGGTTTAACCCATATCCAAATGATTTCCTCTTGCTAAGGCTCTATACATATATATATATATATATATATGCACACACACACACATATTTGGTTATATATATATATATATACACACACACACACACACACACACACACACACACACATTTGGTTAGCTCAGTAGACTCCTTGGTTTCTATCAGTCTGTAGCACAAAGACAAAGGCACAAAATAATGCACACTATACTCTTTCTCACACTGAGATTTTGCACATTTGGTCTCCTCTGCCTGACCTACTCTCCCTCTACCTTCTTCACCTGCTGTTAGTCACTGATATCAGGTCTGAATTCACTTTTGCATCTTTAGACCTCACTTATATTAGCTGTTCCATGATTGAAGAATGGAAATATGGAGACCATTCTCTTGCTTAATAAGATTTTGAATACATTGTAGAAAAACTTCTTCTGAATTTCAGTGAGAACATAGCAAATAATATTAAGATCCAATGAAATAGGAGGGAATTAACTCAAGTTTGAGGAAGGAATCCACCTGCCTTCTTTGAAGAATATATACATAGCATATACTCTTTACCTTTACCTTTGAATTAGCAAAGTCTATTTCTTTACCTTTTGCACTCAGTATTTAAAATCAATACTTTGGTCTTGATTTATCCCATTGCTTTTGCAAGTATATATAGATATATTTTAGTTTTAGAATGTAAAAATAAATGAACACTTTTGCATTAGATCACCAAGGATATTGAAGAACACCAATGCAGATACAATTATAGTGAACACTCAGCCCCTCTCTCCTTTGTGAAGATTATTATTTTTTTTAATTTTTAATGGGTCATTGGTTATTATAGAGGGTAGTCTATAGGATGCATGTTACAATCTAATGATACACTTCCAATGATGCTGTCATGGTACTTATAGCAATGGGAATGTATCTATCACTGCTGTTGTCGTTAAGGATATCCTTAACACATTCCACAAGGAATTTCTTAGCTGCAAGAGGAGTCCTCATAAAGCAAATTTCCAGTGACTAGTGAGCACAAGCATAACCCTTTCTCAGTGCAAAGGGAAAAGGAGCCAGTTGCCATGAATAATGACTAATTAGGAAAATTTTGACAAGGGTATAATTTCAATTGGTGATTCTCAGCACTGAGATAATTTCATGCTTTGTGAAAACCATTTGGTGAAAAGTTAATTCAAATCTAAACTTTATTTTTGTAGGAATTCAGTGAAATTGATTTGACATTGGCTAATGATTTTATACCAAGCAATCAAGATGAGAGGCCTTTAGGGAAAAAATTTTAAATCCCTCTTTTTCTTGGTTTGCTTCTCTCTTTTTTTGCCCTATGATCATTTGACTCTTAACTATAGAGAAAAACCTCTATATTACCAGAGGGGAGGTGGGTGGGGGAATGGATTAAATAGGTAATGCGGATTAAGGAGGGCACTTGTTATGATGAGCACCAGGTGTTGTATGGGAACGCTGACCCACTAAATTTTATGTATACCTGAAACTAATTACACTGTATGTTAACTACTTGGAATTTAAATAAAAACTTTTAAAAATCTCTATTTTTTCCTATGTGGTATCTTGGTAGTATCAGAAAGACTTAGCTGCTATCGATATATAAAAAAGTATATAATTCAATCTTGGCTAGATGGGTGTGGGACAAAGAAGCCTGTACATTATTTAACCATATTCACTGTTCCACAAGCAGAACATCTGTAAACAATCATTTGATTTAACTTATGTATCTGAACATTTCAATTTGCCACATTTAAGACAGTCTTTGAATCCTTAAATGTGAGATAGATGGACCTCTTCACAGAATTTGGCATCCAAAAGTAATATCAAATTCTATACAAATTACCTACTTCTTGAGATATTTGAAGGGAATTGTACTTTTAAAACTTGGTCGAGCTAATGTAATTCTTCTTCCCTTTGTAGCAACTATTGTCAATGGCAAAAACATCACTTTAAATCCTTTAAAGCAATGAGAATTGTGATGAACATTAAAAAAAAATTCATAATTCCACAATGTGATTCATAGTCTATGCTGCAAGATACCCTATAAGAAGTGTTCTAATCAACTTAGTAAAGAGATCTATTCATGTCCTAATAGAGCAGGAATTGGCAAACATTCTATAAATGGCCAAATAGTAAACATTTTAGACATTGTGGGCCATACAGTCTCCATTGTAACTATTCAATGCCACTGTTATAGTTCAGAAGCAGCTATGGATAATATGGAAAGGGGTGTATTTGTGTTTTAATAAAACTTTATTTACAAAAACAGGCCATGAGCTGAATTTGACCCATGGGCCAAAGTTTACCAACTTCTACTATATAGAAATAAGAGGTAGTTCATAGTAAATATCCTTTAAAGGCAATTTTATCATGTTGAAATCATCAGCTTTAATTCAAACTTCAGAAAGGGCCAGATATTAAATGATATTTCATAGTACTATTCCATATAAATATGGAAGCAGGTGTCAAAGAAATAAGTAACGCTTTGTAGCCATTTGTGCTAACATACAGTAAAAATATTGCTTTAAAGTTATTCCAGATGTGAAAAATAATTTAGATCACTCCTTATGCACAATAACCCAAATGCATAGACAAGTCCCATAAATTCTACTTCCTCAGTCATTCAAATCTGTCACTCCTCTTTATCCCCATACTGGCTCACATCACTAGCATCATCTCCTTTCTTGACCACAGCAACAGCTTCCTAACTTATATCCCTGAAGCCAGTTATCCACCTTGTTCCACAAGCCCCTGTCCAGTTCTCCATTCAGTTACCAGAATGATCTGTGATTAATGAAAATTTAATTATATCCTTTTCTCTCTCCTGTTTAAACATTCCAAAGCTTCTGACTATGTTTAGGATAAAATCTAACATTAACGTGGCTTGAAAAGTCTTAGCTTGATTTTGCCTGTCCACTTCATCACCACTATTCTTTCTTTCAACTCATCACGTTCCTTTTGCTTCAAGACTTTTGCGCATATGGTTCATTTTGCCTAGAATTCATTGGTAAATAATGATCTTCCCACCAGGTCTTATGAGGGGAAGAGTGATAATGTGTATTTCAGCAGTTGACCTGGTTTGACATAGAGTAGATGGTTGATATAATGGCTGCTCAATAAATATGTGTAAGGCATGAATAATTGAATGAATGATAGTCTAGAAGATTCATTTAGACATTTGTTGAAAATACATCCTGATGGAAATGGGGCAAAAACATTCATATTGCTCTTGCCAGTAGTTAAATATATGTATGCTGTTGCTTTCTAGTTCATAATTTTTTTCAATAAAACCTTGTAAGAGTTCCTTTCCCTTCCCCTGCCATATAATATTGCAATCAGCTTCCAAAAAATCCAATTGAGATTTTGTAACTTTTTTTTCCAGATCACTAATACAATTATCTAGTACCATCTTTCATTCCCTAAAGCATTCCCAATCTGAGATCCTTGCAGAGACTTCAGAAAAATGGAGATCTGGAAACATTCCCAGGTCTTACATTCAACCTGCTGACGGCTTACGGTTATAAACTATTCAGAGAAGCAAAGCTGTTAGATCAATTTGTCTTGTAGAAGTTGTGAGACAGTTGGCTCATGAACACTTTCTGATACGTTCAGCAGTCTATAGCTCTTTTGCTGAGTTGACAAGAGACATGACTTCCCAGATGTTAAGACAGCTGTCATAGTCACCCCTAAGGAATCACAGCAATTGCTAAAGTTTTCATTTTTTTCCTTCTGGATGCAAAATGTTTGAAACTTTGCCCTGTGAGAACTGATCTTCAGCATTCAATTTTGCTACAAAGACTTGTACACATTTGTGAGCTGTGCGGGTGCAGGGGAAGCTGTGGAATGAGGGTAGAAATGTCCTACATGAGCTTGGGATAGGATTTGTAGGGGAGATTTTTATTTCTTGATGTAGTGGACTGAAGAGTATCTTCATTTCAAAATTCAATTAAAAACCCAGTGTTTAAAGAAGGTACACTGGGGCACCTGGCTGGCTCAGTCAGTGGAGCATGTGATTCTTCATCTCAGGGTTGTGAGTTTGAGCCCCACGTTGGGTGTAGAGTTTACTTAAAAATAAAATTTTTAAAAAAAATAAAGAAAGAAGGCCCACTGGAAAGAAACATGAAGTACCAAAAGACACTAACATGTATCTGGGGCTCAATGTATCCCCAAATCCCTATGAATGTCTGAATATATACAATCATAAGTTAAATATTCTTGATTAGGAATCTAAGTGCATTCAATTATTTTTAATGGTTTCTCACAGCATTTCTGTGATGACTTTTGTAATAAGAGGAGAGGAAAACCAATTCAAAGATGAAAACCAATTATAGTAATTGTATATTTTATATATATATACCTGAATATATATGTTCACAAATCTTTTTGGAGAAACCAGAAATCATATTATCAAAATACCTTATTTTGCCAATAAAGAACTTAAAAACATGAAATGTTAAATAATTTGCCCAATATCACAGAACCAGTGGCACGGTCTGAACCAGCATCTAGATATCCTAACTCATATCCAAGATATTTTCCATTACGTCACACAGATAGTTGTATTAAAAAAAAATCAATTCTATCATTCTGCAAATAAATTTCTAGTTTAATTAAGATGTATGATGATTTATTTTTTAGCTGTACTTTATAAATTGCAATTCTAAATCTCATGCAACTAAAACTTTCTTCCTCTTGTCTTAAGAAACTGAATAAGATTCACACATCAACTTATACTAATTAGGTACATTTGACATCCAAAGGAATAGAGGCTTTCAGGAAATAAACAAGAAAAATAATTCTACATATTTAAAAAACACTCATATATTCTTTTCAGAAAGAAAGATTTTTGTGCTAAACCAAAATGAACAAATTGCAAAATAAAAGCTTGAGGACTATTTACTCCAACAAATATTTTATCTTCAAATGCAGTTTTAGTGATTCCTGCCTTCTGCTCTCCTGAAATTAGGACAGGTTACTTACAGTAAACCACCAGGGTAGTTCCTAGAGTCCCCACCTCTGTATTTACATGTATAAAGCAGGAATAAACTTGGATTGCTCAACATCCCCTTGGATGTTGAACAAAAAACACTATTTTCTTGTAAAGATAAAAAGTGACATAAATGAAAAAAAAAAGTGACATAAATGTACATCGGCAAGTTCTATCTACATAAAGGAGAAAGGTTCTAATGTAAAAGAAAGGTTCTAATGTAAGTTCTAATGTAAGATTATACCTAATGACTGACATAATCCCTACTGTTAGCAATTGTAGTAATAGTAACACTAGTACTATCAGTAATTGTGGCTACATTTTCCATTTTGCCCTAAATGGAAAGAAGTTTTGACATATCTACTTGCTATGTGGATCCTGTGCAATGAAGCAGCTGAAGAGGATCCTTGACCTAAAAGGTGAAATATTTTATATTTTGTCACACAATTATGCAGTCATGTACCGATTCATATCCTGAGCTGCAGGAAGTCATCTATAGACAGGACATTAGCTTATGAAATCTCCTGGGATAGGAACTCAGCCCAAAAGCGCATTCAGGATTGCAGATTGAGCATGTAACCCAATCAGAAGCTGCATCTTAGGGCATCTGAAGTCAAGATGACATGGCTGCTCACAAGGTGCATGGCACAGTAATTGGTACAGAGTGAACACTAATAAATAAAACTAGGACTCTGAGTTGCTATAGAAGCAGTTCAGGTATAACCAGGGGAGAAGACAAGCTGAGTGATGAGGATATTGTTAGAACTGCTTGTGGGTAACAAGGATGTTCTGGAGGAAAGCTATTTCTCTGTAAGGTACCACTGATGAGTTACTGAGGTCCCTTTCTGAGCGTCTGGACTCCCTTTATTTCCTCGAAGTAAGTGCCTCCCTCTAGTCAGTCTCCTTCCTCACCACCTGATAGAGCCTAAGTCTGTAGAAGCAGCTCCCAGTCCCATCTCTTGATTATGTTATCATATGTCAGAGAAGACATTTAATGTGCTTGGGAAGAGGAAATATTATTACACTGTCAACTTTCTGTCCCTTAACCTTGTTTAGTGAACATATTAATCACTTTGATAGAAGTAAATGGCTTTCTCTTCATAAATGTCTAATATGCAGAAGTATACCTTATGGAAAGAGGCAGTATAACCTCATGTACCTACCACTCTTCCAGTTTGTCTAAATCGCCAAGGAGTATTTTGAGAGAAAACTCATAACCTAAGAAAGATGAAAACTCAAGGCTTTATGAATTGACTGGTCCTTTAAGGATATACTTAGAAATGGCTGCTGCATGGTTTCTTTTTTTCTTTTACTATTTGTGGACAAAGCTGAAAGCAATAATTTGTTATGGTCAATACATCATCATATGCCAGTAGTTCCTGTAATTGAGAAAAGCAGCACAATACTATTTGAAGGCAGTACCATATTATAAAATGCATCCAAACTGCAGAATGTCATAACAGCATCAGATAGGAGCACCACATTGCAATTCTCATCTTTGGTAATAGCATGACGATAGCATATCTGCTTTCTTTTTACCTTGAGAAAAGTAAGAGTTGAATTAGAAAAGATCTAGAAACATAAAGTAATCCATAAATCTGGATACAACACAAGGAAGAGGTTTCAAGTAGAAGTTCTAAGGAGGGAAAAGAGCTAGGACAGACTTCATTGAGGGATTTAACCTTGTGAAGGTCACACACTAAATGGTTTCTATGTGTGCTCATTCTCTCTTTCTTTCTGATTATACAAAACCATGGACTAAAAATTATATTCTCAAATTAAAGGCCTAACATTCAGAGAAGTGCACTGAAGAGTTTCTGTAAGCAGTATGTATTTCAGAGTTAGTTTTGGTAGATGACCTTGGGGATATGGTAGATATTCAGTAAGTATTTCCTGATTTGCAATGCTTAATTTTAGAACCTGGAGGGACTTTAGATAATTATCATTTATCAAGCACAGATGATGAGCTAGATATTTTATTTAGATTATTTCATTTTATCCTCACATCAACTCCCAATCCCCAAGGACTATTATTATTTCTATTTTAAGGATAAGATATACAAACTTTTTGGTGAGGTCAAGTGATTTACGCAAGAAAAGATCTGTGACTGGCGGAATTGAACTCCCCTTTGAGGCTTTAAAGCCTGCACTTTTAGCTTTTGCCTTTGGGTATCACTTAGTCTAACACCTATTCTTTCCACCAGGAAAAGAAAAACAATTTTTTTTTTCAAAACTGAGATTTTGAAACATTACATAATTGACTAAGGTCGTATGACAAGTTCATGACAGAGTTGGACTGGAAATTAGCCTCAGTGCTCTTAGTTCAGAACACTATCCTTCCAATCACTCGATGTTACGGCTTTAGTTTAAAGGACACTGGTGCTGGCTGGCAGGTCAGGTGGCATAAATCTGTACCTGCTAGGTGAGCTTAGACAAGTCAATTTGTCCGTTTACTTCATGTTTAATATGAGAACGTTATGCTCTCAACCAAGACTCTTTCCATTTCTGAAATGTGATGCTTCTGTTTCTGTGGTCTATGATGCTACTGTCAATCTATGTAGCAAATAAGCTGAGTGATGAGGATAATGTTAGAACTGCTTGTGGGTTACAAGGATGTTCTGGAGGAAAGCTATTTCTCTGTAACGTACAATCTCAACTTTTGATCAGCAAGATCAGTAGAGTATGATTTCTAGGACTATAGTCATGGTCTAAGGAACCCAAACCCTAGTCTCCAAACCCAGCACCATTTCCTAATTATGAGAACTTGGGGAATTTCCTTAACAGTTCTGAATCTCAGATCTCTCATTTGCAAAGTGAATTCTAAAATCATGCCTACCTTAGAGGGTGGTAGGGATTAAATGGGATGTCTCAGATAAATTCTGAAAAACTGTCCCTCAACAAGTGGCAAATGGTTATGTGAGGATGTTGACAATAATGGTGATGAGGATGGTGATATGGGAATGTATCGTCCTATGATTACAAGGCTTTTAAGTCAGTTTTTTTTTAAAGATTTTATTTATTTACTTGACAGAGACACAGTGAGAGAGGGAACGCAAGCAGAGGGCATGGGAGAGGGAGAAGTAGGCCCCCCGCTGAGCAGGGAGACCAATGTGGGACTTGATCCCGGGACCCTGGGATCATGACCTGAGCAGAAGGCAGACGCTTAACGACTGAGCCACCCAGGTGCCCTTAAGTCAGTTTTATAAATGTCTTCCCAGTGTGTAATGATGTAATGTATGGTGATTAACATAACAATAAAAAAATTTTTAAAAATTTTCTTCCCAGTGTGGAGATAATCTTTGATAGTGACGTTCCACAAAGACTTAAATAGACAAAAAAATTATAGATGGAGATGAATGATTGCATTTGTAATTAAAGCCGATAAAGCCAGAAATCCTAGGACTAATATGGCTAGGTTCTCTCCATCTCACTTCCCCCAACCCTCCTTCCCCCCATATCCTCTCTCTCCCCTACCTTCCTCCCTTTTTTCTGACTTAAATGGATGATTCCCCTAATAAGACAATAATAATGGATTTATAAGGATATAAAATTACATATAGGATATGTAAAATTACAAAATATGTGAATTATATACACACTTGTGAATACATACATGTATGCATTTGTATAAAAATTCCCTCAAATGTTAACATATTTGGATTGTGGAATTATTGGTGATTTTAACTTTTTTCTTTATAAATTCCTCCCTTTCACAAATAAGTGTGCATTACTCCTAGTTTAAGAGGGAGACTTTGAGTCAATAAAAGTCATAGCAAAAGGACCACAAGGAATCAATGTGTCTTAATGGCTATTTCTAGGTGGCAGGACTAAAGGTGGTGTTCATTTTACTTTTTATCAGCAACTGTTTTCTAAATTTTCTAATTGACCGTGCATCCTTTTAAAATTATTTTTAAAGTGTTTAAAACCACATATAAATACTCAATAATAATATGGTAGAATTCTACCAGTATTCAACCACTTGATTTATGGGCTTAAACAACTCCGCCTGGGACACAGAGACATCCTCACACTTCAAAAGGTCTCAAATTGTTTGACAGTAAGCAAGTTATTTATGTCTTCCTTTCCCTTCCTGGATGATGAAAGGTAAACAGCCCTTCAGAGTGATCATGAGGATTAACCGGGAAAATATACATGGAGCGCCTGTAACAATGCCTGTCATTTAATCAGCCCCCAAACATCACCACTGCCCCTGATCTAGCATGCTCTCCGACCTCTGCTACTGTCTACAGAAAGAAGACAGAGGCCTCCTGGCCAACAAATCGCTGCAGAATTTAACCTTCCCTGGAGTCTCCAGTACATCTCTGCACTCCCATCCCATTGTAATCTATTAAGAGTTCTGCAAAAGATCGTAACCATTAGGATGACACCACATAATCGAAGAATTACTGCGTAATTTAACAAAGCCAGTATAAATGTCTTCAAAGGGAACAAATAGAGAATTGAATTATGATCCTGGAGCAAAGAATTGTTTACCACAGTGCTTGTTTTCAGGCTTAAGTGCAGGCCAGTTTGTCTACACAGAGTGGTCTCAATGCACAGTTGTTCTCATCAGCAATGGTGCCCTTCTCCAATGATGTGGCTTTGAAAGGAATTGTTTCGGTTAAAAAACATCACTTCAATCCACTAGACATTTAAATCTCACACTGTTCTTTCATAGTCTCTGCCACACAAATTCTACCACTTCTTGTTTACTGACAAACCAAAACAGTAGAATGAACTTAGAGGAAACTTGGATCTAGTTTCTCAGTGTGAGAAAACCTTGAGTTTTGGGGACTGTCATCTCACACGTATCTGAGAAGATGCAAGTTCTACAACAAACTCCTAGCTAGAAAGGGTAGAGTGCTACTAAATCAGGAACTGCAGTAACTGTTTTGCTGGGGCCAGAGGCAAAGCAGACATTTCCCCATGGCTGATTATCATGGGGTGTATCAGAGGTCCTTAAACAGAGTAGGTATTTGATGTTTATTTGGATATATGGGAAAATACACAAATAATTAATAGTAGCTTCTCATTTGGATTTTAGTTTCTTGAAGAGTGAACATTAAGTGTTACTAACCGTCTGCTTTATACAATGTCTGGGTTTGGTATTCTTAAATCTATAGTTTCTATTTGAGTGGCAGTAAGACTGGGTGCATGGGGTGCTGCAGAGACGGGGAATACAAAATCCAGCCATAATGAAAAAAAAATCAGAATTAAAGAATTATTGTCAGGAACAAGGTACTAAAAGCTACAATATATTGCTTATTACAGATCAGGCATTTTAGCATTTTATTACTTCATTTAGTCTCCTCACACAATGGTCTCCCATTTATAACTAGTGTTTCCATTCTACAGATGATGGAACAGTCTTGTTGTTGCTAAACACACTACTCTGATATTTAGTGGCTTGCAACTATAACCATTTTATTATTCATTTTATATTTTATTATTTATGGGAATGGCTTTTCATGGCTTCATGATATCCAGGATCTCTTCTGGTAAGATTCAAAAGCTGGATAATTTGAGAATTGGAAGATAGAATGATCTGGGGTCTCCTTCATTCTCCGTCAGGCTCCAAAATGACTTACAAACCAAGACTGCTGAGGGGCTTGTCTTCCTCAAAGCGTGTCACCTTGGTGTTGGCAGACTCCTTACCTGGTGGCTAAGGGCTCCAAGAGCAAGTGTTCCAGACACCAACGCAGAAGCTGCATCATCTTTTATGACCCAGCTTCGTGAGCCAGACAGAGCCATTGCTTTTGGTTGAAGAGTCACAAGCCACCCAGATTCAAAGGGATGGTACATAGTCCCCACTAATTGATAGGAGGAGGGTCAAAGAATTTGGGAGCTATGAGACTTAAAGGGGTTAAGGAATATGACAAGTTTCAGACCTGGAATTGGGACCTAGTTCTTTTGAATTCAATACACAGGCCATTAGTCTCTCATTCAGATGGCAAACTAAGGTTTTCATGGAGGACATTTTTGGGGGTCAGTTTCAACAACAAACAAAAAGTGGGGGGAAATGTTGTAATCAACTTAATTTATTATTCAAGAGGGTTCAGTTTATAAGGTAAAATGTTCCCCTACAAACTTTCTTTTATTATGTACATCTTCCAACAAATCCTTGAAGGAAAAAAAAAAGCAATAATGGTGTATTACAGCCCAGTCTGCCTGAACTATAACAAATATCAAGCTAATGAAGTCTGAACTAATCAAGTTTAATGCAGCAATAATTGTGCAGTCCCAGTGAGAGAAAGGAGATGGTTATTTAGGCTTTATTTGGTTTTAGAAGAATAGACTGTGGCTTTCAAGATACTTACTAAGTGACTGAGCATGTGCACATGCAAACCTCTCAATCCAGTGTTTGTCAGGAAAACAAATGCGTCATATTCTGGAAGACTTTCACTGATGAACTGCATAGACCACAGCTCTAATTAATATCAGAATCCACTCCTAGATTTGTGGGTTGTTTTAATTGCTTGAGAGATCCAGCCCAGGGTAGGCAAATTTGTTTCATAAGGGATGGATAAATAGTTACCGCTTTACAGAAGAACATCTAATCTCTGTTGCAACTACATAACTCACCTGTCATCACCCAAAAGCTGCCACCAACAGTACATAAACAAATAGGCATGTCTAAATTTAGTAACACTTTATTTATAAAGACTTACAACAAGCCAGATTTGGCCCTTGGGCTACAATTTTCTGATCCTTGTCCAAATGTTTCATTTTACCAGTGAGAAGACTAAGGCCCAAAGAGCACAGTTTACTTTACCATGTGAACCTAAAAACAATGGATGAAACAGCAGAGATCTAGAAAAATATCCAATAATAAAAACACATATGTTTGATTTCCTAAGTTCTAAACTATTGTCTGATTTTCACCATTGTCAATGAATAGTTATTGAATATCCCCCTGAGTGCAAAGTTCTGTACCTTCCATTTGGCTTGTCAAGTGTCCCTTTAGGTAGGTTACGTTCATTGTACTGTTTTTTTTCTTTTCTATTTTCTTGCTAAAGATAGTCAAAACCCCTCCAAATTTCATCAATTTTCAGTATGCAAGTTTGAGTGTGTTTAATTTTCTTTTATTGAAGCTTCTAACATTCTTTGCATCTCTTCAACTATACTTTATTAGAGGATTCAGACAACCAATGATAGCGTCCTGTTAATGATGTCATATCTCCTAGCTAATAGCAGTTAATATTTTTTCTACTCATATCAAGCATCAAACATCTCCATCTGAGCATCTACAAGATAGAGATGTTTGTGCTGGCCAGGGAACAACCATCTATTTCACTGCTCCAGCCCATGTCCGTTTTTCTAAGAATCAACATCTAAAAACACAATAATCTTCCAGGTGCATGGAGATGCTCCACTCAAGTAAATTGGACAGAGAGAGGATAAAGTGTAGTTTTGCTCTTCAGTGATTAACTGCATCAAATAATAAGGAAATATTTCTATTCCAGCTAATTTGTGTAAAAAAGAAATAGATAAAAGAATGAATATATAAAAGAATGTGACAAAGACAACATACAGATGGCCAACAGTCACATGAAAAGATGCTCATCATCACTCATCATCAAGGAAATGCAAATCAAAACCACCATGAGATATCACCTCACACCTGACAGAATAGCTAAAATCAAAAACAGAATAAAAAACAAGCGTTGGTGAGAATGTGGAAAAAACGAGACCCTCGTGCACTGTTTGTAGGAACGCAAACTGGAGCAGCCACTGTGGAAAACAGTATGGAGGTTCTTCAAAAAATTAAAAATAGAAATACCATATGAGCCAATAATTCCACTACTGGGTATTTACACAAAGACAACAAAAATATTAATTTGAAAAGATATATGCATTCCTATGTTTATTGCAAAATTATTTACAATAGCCAAGATATGGAAACAACCCAAGTGTCCATCGATGGATGAAGATGTGTTATAGATACATGATGGAATACTATTCAGCCATAAAAAATAATGAAATCCTGCCATTTGCAAGAAGATAGATGGATCTAGAGTATATAATGCTAAGTGAAGTCAGTCAGAGAAAAACAAATACCACATGCTTTCATTCACATGTAGAATTTAACAAAGCAAATGACAAAGAAAAGAGATACAAAAAATAGATTCTTAAAGATTTATTTATTTACTTATTTCTTTATTTGAGAGAGAGAGAGAGTGGGGAAAGGAGCAGAGGGAGAGGGAGAGAGAGAATCCACAAGCAGACTCTCCACTCAGCGCAGAGCCTGACATGGGGCTCAATCTCAGGACCCTGAGATCATGGCCAGTGCCAAAACCAGGAATTGGCTGCTTACCCAACTGAGCTACCCAGGTGCTCCCCCCAAAAAATAGGTTCTTAAATATACACAACAAAGTGGTAGTCGCCAGAGGGGATGTAGGTGGGGGGGTGGATGAAATAAGTGAAGGGGATTAAAAGTACATTTATGGTGATGAGCACCGAGTAATATGCAGAATTGCCGAATCATTATATTGTACACCTGGAACTAACATAATACTGTATGTTAATTATTCTTCAATAAATAAAAGAATGAGACAGCTTATAGTAAACCACCTTGTCCATCTTTGGAAGTATATTGCCTTTCTTAAAGTCAGAAGGAAATGCATAAAGGAAAATTTTGTTTTTAAGATATAATCAAATAAATAGCTGAACTGTGTTTTGCAGTCTTTGGGGCATCAGCAGATTAATTGCTGACACTTCTGATAACCTATTTATGTTCCATCTATTGAACAGAGGAAATGACCAAAACTCATTAACTTGGCATTCAATGTACCCAACATGCTTACTTCAGCCTTTCTTTTCTGGCCCGTTTTCTGGAATTTTCCTCTACCAATTCTACATTTACCAGGAACTTTCCCCAAGTTGCTTTTTATGCTTTGCTGCACCATTTCTCTTGCCTGTAGTTCTCTTCCTTCCCTGCCCAGTACCCCTTAAACTTTTACCCTTCCTGGAGGATCATCCAAATGTCTATTTCATCATGGAAGCTTTCTCGGTCCACCGAGCTAATGGGATGCATCCAGCTAACTTCTTCCATGTTTAACTCAGAAATCATATTAATACCTTTGTTATAACATTTAACATATGCTGTTTTGTATTGTAATTGTTTATATAGATCCTTCAAGGTTTTTGTTTCATGCACCTCTGCATCTTATTCAAACACAAGCAGGTTTTCCCCCTAATGCAGATAATTAAGAATAGTTTAAGGATGAAAGGATAGTTGGATGAATACATTTCAAGTTTTGCCTCAATGATTCAAATTTTGCATTATTACTCTTCATAATGACATTGGGAACGTCTTGATACAGCCTATATGCTATGGTACATGTTAGAAAGAGATGTGAAATTTAATTTATATATTTTTAAAAGCCTAAACATACTCTATCATTTGAGACTACAATAAGACCACCTCCCTTGGGGCACCTGGATGGCTCAGTAGGTTAAACATTTGATGCTTGGTTTCGGCTCAGGTCATGATCTCAGGGTTGTGAGATCAAGCCCTGCATCAGGCTCCATGCTCAGTGCGGAGTCTGCTTAGGATTCTCTCGTCCCCACTCAAACCCCCCTCAAATAAATAAATAAAATATTTAAAATTAAAAAAGACCACCTCTCTCAGAGAATGAGCCATGACCTGAAGCACTCAAAGAATAAAAGAAATTTTAAAGATCCCAAAACTAATTTAACCTTAGAATATATTTTATATTCTATAAAAATGTACTCAGTCATGACTGACTAAAAAAGATTAAACTTTGATGAATTTTATCTCTCTCCTTTCACACAACATGTCATCTCACTTTACATCCACTTTACACTCAAGTTCCTCGAGAAATCGGCAAATTTATAGTAATAAATAATAATGTTTCATTATTTGGGAACAATGTTCTGAAGATAAGATATTTAATATTTGATCTAATAGAACTCATGCATTTTTATTAAATCCAACCAAATATTGTCTACACTGTCTGGGTTTCGAGTAGATTTCAGTGGCCATGTCACCACATAATATTTCCTCCTTGCCCTTGATTGAAGCTAAGCCCATGTCCTCATCAGCTTAGGATATTCTTAAATATCAAAACAAACTTTAAAATTTTAATGCCCACAACTTGTAAATTACTCTGAATCAACCTGTCCCCAAGGAAGTTTAGAATAAGAGTTTTTTTTTATTATTAATCAAGAGAGAGTTAAGTGAGAATGTCAGAGTATAAAAGAAATCATGGGTCTTATATGTTGAAGACAATTGGAAAAGTTCGAAAGCAGTAAGAGAGAAAAATGCAAGGATCCTTGGAAACGGAATTCTTGCTAAAGCAGCTTCCATTCTGGCTGCATTTTTATCTGAATGATGTACAGGATATTAGCTGGCTATTGGCCAGTGAAGTGGAGAATACTCTTTTTTTGGTACTAAACAACTGATGGTAAATAGATCCATTCTCAGACTGCCTGCCAGAGCCACAGACACCATCTATGTAAGCTGGCTCACCCACAGCTCCTGTTTGTTCTTTGCAAAACCCTATGCAGACTCTATGACCCTGTCTTATCCCCAAGGATGTTGGGATTCTAGGACAATAATACCCAAAATACCCAGTAAACTGTCAGGTTGGTCAGTGGCAGTGTTAGAACCCCTGCAAAAATAATGGTCTGGGTCAAATAGAGTCTCAAGAATTCAAGCTAAAGGGGCGCCTGGGTGGCTCAGTTGGTTAAGCGACTGCCTTCGGCTCAGGTCATGATCCTGGAGTCCCAGGATCGAGTCCCGCATCGGGCTCCCTGCTCAGCAGGGAGTCTGCTTCTCCCTCTGACTCTCTTCCCTCTCGTGCTCTCTATCTCTCATTCTCTCTCTCTAATAAATAAATATCTTTAAAAAAAAGAATTCAAGCTAAAAACAAAACAAAACAGAAAGAAAAAAGAAAATTAGGCCATTAGCAGATTGAGGGATAATCAAAGGATGCTTTAAAACAGAATTTGATCTATGACAGTCCTCATATGTCAAAGCTATGAGTGAACCAAAGTTATAAGCAGCAACATAAAGGGGAAAAAAGGTCAATAGTATATGGAAAGGGAAAGCTATCAGAAAAGGAGAGAACTCAGGCATTTCAATGGTCTCAGTATTACTGAGTTCCTTTCCCTCCTCTGGTCTGGCTTGTCAGTTACATCACATTTTACTTCGAATTCAGATTCTATAGTGAGTGCATACAACAGACATTGAAGATAGTCATCATTTCCCTTGAAAGTCCTTTGGGGAAAATGCCACTACAGACACTAAAGTATCTCTTTTTTTTTCTTCTTTTTCTTCTAGCTTTGGAGCAAATCATGGTTTCTTTCATTGAGTACCAGATGAAGTGACTGTCTTGCTTTTGGAAGAAATTGTATGTGAAAAATATGCTTCTCTAAACATTATAATCTCCCCAGGATTTTATGTGATATTCTTGTTGTGATAGAGAATGACCAAGGAGACAGAAGATTCCCATCTTCCAGCTCATGCTCACTCCTGGGTACAAATTCATTAAATGGAATAGTCCCAGGAATGCCCCCACATATTTTTAAAGTGCCACTTCTCTCCCCTCTCAGAAAAGCAAGGACAGTGGAAGGTGCACGAATTAACAATGCCTACCCCAAGAAGTGCCCTGGGTTATCATACATGTATAGCTTTCTAAATAATCCTGGTGCTTTAAGTAAAATGAGAAAGCCTCAGTCCCTTGCAACCAAAAGAATTTAATAGAATGGGAAAATCATGTGTTTTATCACTTTATCTTCTTACAAAGAAATAGACAATCAAATATCTAAAATTAGCCCTGTTCTGAAATCATCAAGGAGAACTGGAAAGCATGTAGCCTAAAAAAAAAAAAAAAAAAAAAAATGCTATACATCTGAGCTGAAAATTCAATAAGCTAGCTCGTGGTTTTATTAAAAATAACCCCTTCCTTCTAAGATGGGTTTGCCTGTAATCGGATAGTTGCCTCTCTTCTGTTCATCTAGCACACTCCACTGGACAAACCATGTGCTCCCCCTTCACCATCCTTTGGCCCACCTTGTATTCCACCCACTGCTGTAGCAAGGAGCCTCCTGCAGGAGTAACTGCAAAGCATCTCACCCAAGAGCGTCACGGCTCTGGCTCTCTGCCCTTTTGCTTCTCTGGCTTTGTAAAGTCGACATTATTGGATAGCTTTGGAAACCAACCAGCACTCACACATACAGACTAGAAAGGAAAAGGAGTTAACATCCCAATTAAGTGGGGTGGAGGGAAGTACCCAGAGAATAAGTCCATTTTCTTCTGTTCCTCTGGTGAGTAATCCTGAGGCACATTCAGTGTGTTCCTTAGTCCACATCTGTACAAAACTTTCCCTCTTTTCCTGATTCCCTCCCTCCTGCCTTCCATTTATGATTCCTGAGATCACTTCCCAAAATAAACTACCAGCATGCAAGCTCTTGGTGAAGTTTTGTTGTCTAAGAGCCCTCAAATTAAGACATACCCCAAAGTCGGAGAGAGGACCATGGAGACAACTATTTCCTGAACATATACTATGTATGGGATGATCAGCATGTGTTATCTCATTTAATACTCATTCCAGTCTTATTGGTTGGGTATTATGATCCTCTTGTTTCCCCATTAGATAGCTGAGATTGTCAAAGGTAATGGGATTTACAGAGGTCACACAGCTAATCAGAGATAAAATAAGGACTTCAAATCCTGATCTCTGATTCCAAATTCACCTTCATTCCACCATCTAACAGAGTCTCCCTGCTATATAAATGAGCCGAAGTTGACTTCCACATATTGGCCATATGCACCCCAATGTTCAGAGCAGCAATGTCCACAATAGCCAAACTGTGGAAAGAGCTGAGATGTCTTTCAACAGATGAATGGATAAAAAAGATGTTGTCCATATATACAATGGAATATTACTCAGCCATCTGTGGTTTAGTTTCTCATAGGGGATCGAGACCCAGTAGCTCAAAAGCCTACTGGCACCAAATTCCTTTTTTTAACACACTATTATTTTAAACATAACCCAAATACACAGATTTTTAGCCACTTAGAGCCTGCCTACTTTGCATACCCATGAAACTTTGCCCAACATATGTTAGCTATAGATAAGCTCCGGGGCTGTACATACCTTAAGCTGCTGCCCCCTTTCGCAGCTCTCTGACCCAGAGACTTCCCAGCACACTGCTGAGCAACATCACCCATCACCTAGATCGATATTAAGCCTCCTCTCTGATCCAGCTCTCCCTGGTAGTTCCTTGCCCTGTTTCCCTTCCGAACAGTTTTCCCGTTCTTGTGACCCCTGTGTGGTCTCACGCTATAAGGAATTTCTCCACCTGCAAACCTGTCAGAGGGTTGCTAAAACGAACCTTGTATGTGCTACTGCCACCTAGTGGTCATATCTCTTTTTGATCGGTTCCCAAATCCCTCAATGCCCTACGCAAAAGGTGACCCATGCTGAAAATACAGATTTATGTCAAGATAAATGAAAAGATGACAAGACCATACTGGCTTATTAAGACTGATTGCCATGTGCCCTTAATCTCTAACATGAGAGTTAAGGAGGGTAGAAAGTTGAAACAAGGGACTTTTTTTTTATTATATAGGTATTCTCCATATCTACCTAGTACAATTCTTAGTAACAATACCTAATGGATGATCATTGAGAGGAAACCAATGATTTTTCACAGCCTATTCTGCAATATTGGAAAAACATCCTGATTCTGTGGCTGAGAGGCACATGAGGCAGGACCATGGGGACAATTTTAAGATTTTTGGGGTCCAGTTTTGGCCCAAATTGAAAGTATTTGATTCTATTCTATATAATGTATTTTACTAATTTTCATAAGGCTTATTTGCTATCCAAGATTCGATCCACTTGATTCAAGACCATGAGCTAGAAAAATTTAAGACTTTCAATACTTTTATAGCCATCAAAATTTCCAAAATGTTAAAAAATTTTACAACCTGACTTGAGTCACGATAATCCTCAAATTACTTATCACAAATAAGAATGATGAGTGTAAGGATTTAGAATAAGGGGGCATCCAAGGAAATTTGGAGTATGTTTTGGTTTATCACAACGAAGGGCTTGACTAGAATCTAGTGAATGGGTGACAGGGATGCTAAGTATCCTGCAATTTACTACAGGGTATTTACCCCAAAGATACAGATGTAGTGAAAAGAAGGGCCATAGGCACCCCAATGTTCAGAGCAGCAATGTCCGCAATAGCCAAACTGTGGAAAGAGCCGAGATGTCTTTCAACAGATGAATGGATAAAAAAGATGTGGTCCATATATACAATGGAATATTACTCAGCCATCAGAAAGGATGAATACCCAATTTTTGCATCAACATGGATGGGACTGGAGGAGATTATGCTAAGTGAAATAAGTCAAGCAGAGAAAGTCAGTTATCATATGGTTTCACTTATTTGTGGAACATAAGGAACAGCATGGAGGACACTAGGAGAAGGAAGGGAAAAATGAAGGGGGGGACATCGGAGGGAGAGATGCACCATGAGAGACTGTGGACTCTGAGAAACAAACTGAGGGTGTTAGAGGGGAGGGGGTGGGGGGATGTGTTAGCCCGGTGATGGATATTAAGGAGGGCACATACTGCATGGAGCACTGGGTGTTATACGAAAACAATGAAGTGTGGATCACCACATCAAAAACTAATGATGTACTGTATGGTGACTAACATAATAAAAAAATAAAAAATAAATAAATATCCTGCAATGCATGGTTGTATCATCCAATAAAGAATTATTCTACATCCTGCATGACTTTTGAATACCACTTATTTGCAAAGACTTTATTCTTCCTCATTTCTCCACTTCAAGATTTTACAATTTCTCCTGGCATGTTTTCCCTATTTCACATAAGCATTATCTCTCCTTCTTGTACTATACTCAAATCTGGTTGACTAATACTTCATCTGATGTTATTTATTCTAGCATCTACTCATATAATTTTATATTAAATTCCTGAGGGTCTCATATGGAAAACTTCTGTTGTTTTACATCTAAATTAATTTTAAGTGGTGCTACTAGAATTATAATCTAATATGATCATGCACACGTATCTATATATATGTAAATTTATATTTTTCTCTTTTTTCTCTTTCCTCTTATTTCTCCTTCATATTATAAGGTTTTATATTGTTTTATTATGTGTTTAAGTAGGTTATATGATTTATGGGTATTATTTTGTGGCAGTAAATAGGATATAAAAATATTTGTAACAGAAAAGGAAGCTGATAGGTCTGAAAATCACTTTTAGAATCTATTGGAAAAAGACCATATTACCTCTTACTGGCTGTTGGCTTAGTGGCTGTGTGTTCCAAATACTAGGTTAGATCTCTTATCTTAGATTTCTTATATGTAAAAGGGAATCATGATACCTGCCTCATTGGAATAAGTTTAGGCTAGAATGAAGTAAGTAATACATGCCAGAGTGCCTGGCCCATACAGACAGTCCTTCCTACACTATAATTTCAAATTATACGTTAAAAAACAGATGTTCACTCCAAAATAAGAACACAAATCACTTAGTTTTTAAAAAGGCAAGAGATCTAAACATATATCTTGCCAAAGATGCACAAATGCGAAATAAGCATATGAGAAGATGCTCAACATTACTTGTCATTAGGGAAATCAAATTAAAATAATGAGATATCACTGTAGACCTATTATTATGGCTCAAATAAAAAAAATGACAACACTAACTGCTGATAAGGATGCAGAACAATGGGGACCTTTCCTTTATTGTTGGTGGGAATGCAAAATGGTACAACCACTTCGAAGAATAGCTTGGCAGGCAGTTTCTTACAAAATTCGACTTGGTCTTACCTTACAATCCAGCAAATGTACTTCTAGCTATTTGCCTAATTTGAACCTGTCCCACACAAATATCTGTGTGATTTGAATATTTACAGCAGCTTAATTCAAAATCACCTAAAAGTGGAAGCAACCACAAGATATCCTTTGATAGGTGAGTGGATAAGCAAACTGCCATACATCCACCCAATGGAATATTATTAAACTGATTTTTAAAAAAGCTCTCAAGCCACCAAACACATGGATGCATTCAAAAGCAAATTGCTAAGTAGACAAAGCTGGTCTGAAAGGGCTACATTGTTTGATTTCATTTAGATGACATTCCAGAAAAGGCAAAACTATAGAGACAATAAGCAAATCAGTGGTTGACAGATGTTGGGTAGGAGAAGTTTGAAGAAGTGAGGTACATGTTGTTTTTTGAGGTGGTGAAACTATTCTGGATAATACTGTAATGGTGGTACATGACATTTGACACTCACCAAGACTTAGAAAACTTTACAGCACAAAGAGTGAACTTTAATTTATACAAATTAAAAAAAAATCATTTAAGATGTCACAGAATGCAGAATATGAAAAAATCTAACTGTATTGAAAGTGTATGAAACAATCTCATTGAAGAGGATGGAAGAAAAGTTGTTGATATAATTAGGGGAAGGAGTAGACTCTCTAAGACTAAAGGCAAAAAGAATTGTACATAAGAACTGTACTCCAGCTGAAGAAGTTGTTTCCCACAGGGATATGGGCTAACAATTCTGAAACCACTCTACCTGTTGTTGATGGGTTGAACTGTGTCCCTCCAAAGAAGTTATGTTGATGTTCTAACCCCCAGTACCATTGCATGTGACTTTATGCAGAAACATGACTTTTGCAGATGTAATCAAGTTAAGATGAGGTCAGCTGGAAGGGCCCTAATCCAGTATGAACAATGTACCTATAAGAAGAGATGAGACACAGAAATAGGGACAGAGGGAAAATAGTCACATGAAGACAGAAGCAGAGACTGGAGTTATTCTGTCTCAAACCAAGGAACACCTACCATTATTAGAAGCTGGAGAGACAAGAAAGGATCCTCTCCTAGAGGATTTGGAGGAAGTGTGGTCTTGTCAACATCTGGATTTCAGACTTGAAGCAACAAAGTAGAAATGGATTACAATCCCAACATGTAAAATAAATATCCATGAGGATATACTGATATAAATAAATACATGAGGGAAACAATGGGAAAGAAATGACAAATCTCCCATGCAAAAGAACTCCAAATAATTTATCTAGATAGTTATCCAAATTTGGATAATTCATCCAAATGTATCCATTCTTAAGGAGCTGTAGTATAACTCTCCACTCTATAAGTATGGGCTATCATAGTGACATTAAAGAAAACCTTAGGAAATCTGAAAAAAAAGGATAAAATTAATAGTATTGTTTCAATATCCATTAATAGTGAATACAACTTAGTACTGTAAAATGTTAATAATAGGGGAATCTTGGTATGGGGCATATTGGAAATCTATTACCTATTATTATAAAATAAAAAGTACACTACAAAAGTAAGCCAGATCTTTAAGTCTCAGTCTAAATTTTGTTCCAGCACTTCTTTATATCTGATGGGCAAGAGTTTACTTATCTTTAAAATGCGGATGATCCCTAGTCTAGAAGACAGTGGTGAGGATTAATATGTTAATATACATGAAGGGTCCACCTGCAAAATTCTAAAATAATGCCCTGAAGGATTCTGGAACTTTTAAGTGTTGTTTTTCTTCTGTCTTTGTGAATACATTTTCAGACTAAGAAGCCAATTAATTAGTAGGAAAGGGGGATAATATAAAAAATAGTTGTGATTTGAAAGCTGGGCTTCCCAAACTATGTTTCAGGTTGATGTGAATTTGGCCAAATATGAATTTCTTGTTGGTTTAAGTGGGAGGTTGACTGGAAGTTGAATCCCTCTTGGATGAAGCACAAGGTCAAGCTGTCTCCTAGATCTTGGCTACTGGCTGCCCTTGGTCAGTGTTTTGTGGCTTAAAGTGATGATATCATGTAGCCTACAGATAAAATGAAAATGCTTGCTCGTGGAATGTTCATTGGAGTCACTTAAGAGTAAATATGGAATTGTACTTCAATTCCAAACTTACTGAAGTGCTATTATCCCATAAAATGGTATTAGTAATCAATATTTCCCACATAGAACGTATTACAAACCATCTATATATAAACCTCAATATAATACAGAAGGTTTCCTGTTTAAATCAGCCAGCCCAACCCGATAGTTGGGCAGACAAGCTTCAATTAATGTAATAGAAATCTTGTCCTTATTTACCATCATCTCTGCCCACATGGGTAATTATGGGTAATTATAACAGCATTATTTCAGTTTGAAAGAATTGTGTAATATGGAAAAAATTCAGAGAGCCATTATGAGTCTGTGTACTTTTGTTTCCAATACCATCTGGACAAGCTCTAATAATGAACATTTTCAAACTCTGGAGTCTCCAAAATATATAGTATCATCAATGCCTTTAAACATGTAACAATAATGTTGTAACCAAACAAAAGCTAATAATATATGAGTGCTTCAAGTTCTCCCTCCCTTTGCCCATTAGGAATAATTTTGGCTTGACTGAATATGAATATCCTTCTCCCTGCCCCCATCCCTAACATTTCAAGAATGGGGGTGGGGAAGAGCACAGGAGACTCCTGAAGGGCCTTAGGGAAATTATTGTTGCAGTACACATTCTCTCTCATGGTGCTCCAAAACCCAAGGAAAGAACTTGCATCATGTTCATGTTATCCTTGGTTTTTAGATTGTTTTATTCTGAAACCCATTGCATCACTGACAAGGATCTAAGCAGCCAAATGAGACTTTTACTTCTCTCCGGTTACAAAGGCAGAAGCTCAGTTTCACTTCTCTCTGGTTACGAAGGCTGCACTACTTCCACTACATTAAAGATTATGATTAACTCAGGTGGGAATGTACCTGCCAATATTTGATTCCAGCTCCTTCACTACTTGGGATTTAGATCCCAACATTCCGGCCTTTGGCTAAATTATTTCATCTCTCATTATCTCACATTCCTCATGTGTAAAATGGAGATAGAAGTATTGCATAGCTGATAGCAGTAGTAAGAAAGAAACTGTATAACCTGTGTAGAAACAACAGAATAGAAACCATATAGTAAGCACTCAAGAAATGTTAGCCAAGATTACATCTTCCTTTCTATCACTTCTCCATTACTCTCTTGATCTTGTTGTTTTGTTAAAGCTTTTTACCTGCAAGGAAATAAGATATTTATATAAACAAATATGTATTTCTTTTGTGATGAATTTTTGTTTATTGGGACAGCTAAGTCCTGAAAGTGCAGCTAAGATGTTCAACCCAGTGATTGTGTGATTACTTAACTCCTGCTCCTGACTGGCTACAAAAATGATACACTTTGCATTCAGTGAATGTAAAATGTAAATAACCAATTTTCTGAGTACCAGGATTTAAAGAGACATGTCTTAATTTAAGTAAAGGACTTTCTATTTTCCTTGCTTTGATGAAATGATTACACCCATCAAGTTGAACTGGTGTCTATGATGCTTAGTCTTTCTGATGTAGGCTGGCCATTGGTACAAAAAGAAAATCAGCCAAAATGAGGCTATCACAAATGGTTCACCCAGCAGCAAGAATACTTTATGAGCTGAAAAATCAGCCAGTAGGGAAAGTATAAAACAACAATAAAAAGATCTCTCATCATTTAGATCTTTTTAAAAATATTATTAACTTCACAGGAGCAGCTGAGCCACATTTTGCACCCAGTTGCTGACACTTCTTTTCTAACCATATTGAGAATCTTTCTCCCCAAGATATGCTTTTGCATCTTAAATGCTTTTAGGAACCAATGGGCTAAAAACAATATTATTTATGTTAATTGTGCTGTGAACTGTATTAATAAAAGAATTTAAAAAACATTTGTGATATTATGCATTTAAATTCTATATCTTCACCCTTCGGTGACAGCAGAATTTGCACAAATGGTAGAGGACTGAAAATAAAATCATTTATTGTGACAAGCTTGCAAATGTGAAGGCGAATATTAATGGACAAATGGAAAGCACTGAATTTTCACAAAAGAGAATTTCAAGTAGCAAATGCAGCCGAGAACAGAGTTTAAGTGTAAGCGGGTAACTCATCCAGATGAATTCCTATAAATTAGGCTATAGTAATGCACCTGCCCTTGCTAAAATGGAGAGCCATCCTGCGTGTTATTAAGGCCATTAACAATCGATCTCTTCTTAACTCAAAGAAAGATTAAAAAAAAATCAAAAACTCTCGGTGAAAATTCTGTCCGAGTTGGATGTATAATTAGTGGTAGGTCACAGGGGGTAGAGGAGAACTCATTAACACTGTTCATACTTCCAAATAGCTAGCATTCCATAGTTGTCACGGGCTTCCATGTATTATATGTGATAATTATTTAATTAAAATGATCTCAGTTTAATCTTATAATAATCCTTTATGTAATGAGGGCAAATATTATCATTCTAGAGATGAGAAAACAGACCAGAGAAGTTGTGATTTGCCAAGTTGACAGGCAGTTATTCTGCATTCAGACAATTGATTTTGTGAGAAGTAACCCTTTCAGAGAAATGCATAGCTACTGCTAAGTCAAGTCTCTCGGGTTGAATTCAGTTTTCCATGCACTTACTCACTAGTAACATTTTATCTGTTTGAACAGTGATACTTTCTGCCATATACAGTATATTTTTGGCCTCATCACTGAAGTATTTATCTCATAACAATTGGTAGGTTATGTAGGTATTTTGGTATTGTTATGTAGATATTGTGGCATAACAATATTACTATAAACTTAGCAGCTTAAAATGACATATATTCACTATCTCACAGGGTCTGTGGGTCAAGAATCTGAACATGGCTAACCTGGATCTTCTGTTTAGGGTCTCACAAAGCTGCAATAAAGGCTCATATATCTGGGGTTGCAGTTTTACCTAAGGATTAACTGGGGAAGTTTCTGCTCTACAAGCTCACTCATGCTGTTGGAAGAACTCAATCTCTTGCAGTTGTAGAACTGAGGACTTCAATTTCTTGCTGACTATTGACTAGAGACCACTCTCAGCTCCTAGAGGTCACCTACAGTTCCTTGCAATGTGGGATTCCCCAACAGGGCCACTTGCTTCCTCAAAGCAAGCAAGGGAGGGAGAGACTCTAGCAAGAAGAGTGTAAATCATATAATCACATACAAATAATCATGCACATCCTAGCACTTACCATATTCTATTAAAAGAACATCCTAGGTGTGGTCCACACTCATGGGTAGGGGACCACATAGCAGTATGAATACCAGGAAATGGGAATAATTTGGGTTACCTTAAGAACCTATTTGCCACAATCACTATCAATTTATACAATGATATGCATAATTCATTGTATTTTGCCCTTATGAAAAGGTTAAAAAAATTTAAGTGTGCTGATGGTTACTGATAACAACCACTAAGAATAGCAATTTGATACAAAGCTAGAAATTGTTACATAAATATTTAGTCTGTCAGGTGCTATAATTTAAATTGAAATGAGAAAAAAGGAAAATAAAAAAACACGTACAAAATTCTAAATATATATTGACATGGTATCTTAAAGAAAATTGGGGAATTTATAATTTGTTGTAGCTCTCTTAGAACTCTTCTTATAAAGTATAAGGACATTGTTTAATTCCTGCACAAATTTCATACAATTACACATACATTCACTGGATAGGAAAGCATCGCCTCTAGTTAATAAGTGGCCAAGTAGATTCTGTAGTACTCACTGGAGTTTTCATCTCAAAGTTTTACTTTCAAAACTTAGATCTAATTATGGCAATGCTGCTTAAAATTGTCCAAAGGCTTTCTGTTGCACATAAAATAAAAATCCTTAATAGGGCTGCAAAGGAGTGTAATCTGGTTTCTGCTCACCCTTCCAAGCACTCTCCCTATACTTTTACCCCAACACTGTTGGCTTCTCTTACAACCCATACCCTTTGTACATACCACTCTGGCAGCAATGAATGCTCCTTCATCACTCTCTCATTAATTTATCACTTACTAATATTGCAAGTATCCTTTTCTCAGTAAAGCCAAGTTATTTTGTTAATTCCTTGTTTAAGAGTGATGTTCCTTTCCTTCATAAAATTTATCTCAGTTCATAATTATGAACTCATTAAAAAAATACATGGTTTGATGAATGCCTTTCTAGCCACTAAAGCAAAAGTTGGTAAAGGCAGGATTCACCAAGTCTAATAATGTACATTACTGTATCCTTAATAGTTGGCATTATGCTTGACACATAGATGATCAGTAAATATGTTCATAGATGAATCAACCAACCAACTGACCAAACAATCAATGATTACCAATGCTTTTACTTCCTCCCACCTCCTAATACAATCTCTATTTTTTGCCCCATTGAAATCATTGATTTTTATATGTAGTTTTATTTTTTTAAGATTTTATTTATTTGAGAGAGAGAGCATGAACAAGGGGAGCAGGAGAGAGAGAAGCAGACTCCCCGCTGAGTAGGAAGCTCGATGCAGGGCTCACTCTCAGCACCCAGGGATCATGACCTGAACCAAAGGCAGATGCTTAATCGACTGAGCTGCCCAGATGCCCCTCTGTGTACTTTTAGAAGTAAACCATAGTCCTTTATCAATAGATAGAATTAAACAAGATGTGTTGTAGTTTATTTTGGTTTTGGGGAGGTTTTATTTTGGAGGATAAAAGGACGTAATTGAAATGTTGAAAATACTTAAGATTTTTGGGGAGTCTCTATTGTCAGTGAAGATAATGGCATTAAGCTTCCAGAAGGAGTGCAAACTTTTTCATCATGGGAAAGCAGGGCCCAATCTTCTGTCTTCTGCACCTTGCAAAAAAGAACTCCTGGAATCCGGGGATAGATATTGTTAAATTCTTTATTTTCTTTTGAATTTTTTGAATTGCAGTGAAGTAGCAAAATATATTTTTTAAGAAATAAGAGAAATTTCCTGAAAACTAAATATAGGAAGCAGTCCTCATGGAAGTTAAATATCCAAAGAGAATCCATTTTTATATTAAAAGGAAATTTATAAAGTAAAAGGAAACTAAAAGTTTTGTATCACAGTCTCATATTTAATCAGCAGTTACATTCTAAATCAGAAGAAAGACATTCACAGTGATTCTGAGATGGGTCTGCATGATTTACCCACTGTTATCTCATGCCAGTTTTGACATGGAGTTAAATCTTATGCAATTCTCTTAGAATAAATGCTGATTGTAAACAGATCTTGGGTAACCACTCCCTCCCTCCAACATTCTATAATAACTATTGCAGCTGAGAAGTTTTCCACTTGCTGGCTCTATAAGTGAACTGCATGGGCTCTGCCATTGCAAATTGTTTTGTTGACCTGACTTAAGCAAATATATGTTAAAATCAAATGAGTTTATCACATGGGTCTTTTTGGATATCCCCCTTAACTTCTAAGGAACTTCTGTAGAGAAGATTTGGTTCAACTATCTCATTAAACCCAGGGTAGATGTTGCAATCAAAATCACAAAGAGTAAACACATCTGCTATATAAAAGGAAGCAATGGTATCTGGAATCAACTACCCTTTTCTCCTACTTCTGCTACACAGAAAACTAGAGCAAGACACACTTTTCCCCAAAGCATTAATGGCACACTTAATCCAAAGAAAGAAGGCTCTTAAAACTTCAAATTGATTTTAACATTATTTTCTCTACAGATAGCATCTCTGCTAAATTTCCCCCATTGTAACAACACATTTGAGTCCCCAAACCATTTTTTATGTCATTGTTCAAATCTATTATCAGTATTATTTGAAATGAATGCCTAGATTTTAATGGGAAATGTTGAAATTATGGCTAAGGTTTTTAATCTCTTTGTAAGTAGGTTGAGTTTTAAAGAAATCTAGACACTTTCATAAGGAAACAGAAGATTTATCTTCAGAAAGATCAATAGGGCAGAGCTTTCAAGCTGCCTCTAGTTATGAAACAGAAAGAAGTGTGAAGCCCATTTACCCGAAGCATTTTTTCCATGCTGGGTCAACCAAGTCCCAAGCACCTGTTTTCTCTATTAGCACACACAGTGCCTGAATTACCCTGATTATCGCCTCAATTCTTCCTTTCACCTTGCCTGTGGGGACAGTCTGCCAACATTCAGGGCTTCAACCAAGAATGACAAAAACCCACAGGAGGCTCCATTTCGCTCTTGCCAGCCAAGGAGAAAACTGGAGCAGAAATATGAGCTACTCATTAGACTTTCCGAGTTGATTTCAGCCCTTATCTGTCCTAAAAATAACTAGGTATTTTTCAAACGTACATTATAGATCAAATCACATCATTCACTTCAACTGCCCTCTAAGGTAGCTATTTTAAGTGGCATCCAAATTTCCAAGCAAATGAGGATTTACTAAATCAACGTTCCCAAGTCTATCAATAAGGCATTGCTAGTGTCAGGATGGAAAGTATCACTTAAGCCTCAACAAGATATACAACAATGGACCTGTTTTGCTAGATTCCAAAATATGTGAGTGTGGGCTAAGGAATGTGTGCGTTGAAAACTGTGCAGTTCAACATCACTTCCATTTCTATATCCAAGTAGCTAAGAAGAGCCCATTCTACCCAAAATGTAGAGGAGGCAATTGGATTTGAAGACAGGCTATAAAGACATACATGGGGGCACCTGGCTCGTTCAGGTGGTAGAACATGTGACTCTTCATCTCAGGGTTATAAATTTAAGCCCCATGCTGGGTGTAGAGATTACTTAAAAAATAAATCTTTAAAAAAAAGGACATACATGACTTTATTTCTGCCCCTGTGTCCAACCTAGCAGAATATAATTTGATTAGGAAAGGAATGGTACCCATACAGATGCCAAGTAAAGGATTGAGGAAAAATAAATTTTAAAAGCAGATCAATGAAAATGGTTTAAATATCAAAGGAGGAAGAGAATATTTCTGCCAGTGTCAAGAGACAAAGTAAGATATTAGAAAGATATCAGAGAAATAAGTATATGTGTGAAGAATAAATTAGGAAGGAAAGGGGACAGACACATCATGAGCAAGGTTGTCAAAAAATCTGGTTATCTTTGAACATGATCATCTTTATTCAATTATACTAAATCAAATAAGTAATTTTTTAAAAAGTACTATACTCAGATAATACAATGAATTTGGCATTCCTAAAGGTTCCAGTCTAGTGCCAACAAAACAAGAATCTATGCACAAGAAAAGCAATTACTTTTAATAGCTGTGGGAAAGACTAAGTATGACAAAGACAGGAAAGAACAAATGTCCAAATTCCAAAGAACTGGTACACTAGTTTCCTTATGCTGTTTAACAAGTTATCACAACCCTAGTAGCTTCAAACAACACATATGCATTTTCTTACAGTGTTAGGAATCTGGATTCAGTGTAAATGGATTCAGCTCAGGGTATTACAAGGCTACAGTGAGGTGTCAACCAGTCTGTGACCTTTTGTAGAGCTAACAGTCATATTCCAAGTTCCTGTGCTTTGGGCAAAATTTAGTTCCTTATGGTGGTAGGACTGAGGACTTCCCAAGGGCTTACCAGTTCCTTGCTATGTGCACATCTCATAGGCAATTCACAACACAGCAATTTGCTTCTTCAAGACTAGCAGGAGAGTCTCTCTCTCCAGCCTCCCAAGATGGAGTCTTAGATAAACATTCCATCATCTTTTTTAACCAATGACATCTAATTACCTTTGCTAATTACCTAAACTACAAATCCCATCCATAGTTAAGGAGAGAGGTTTATACAAGGGCGTGGATCATTGGGGGTTGCATACAGTATGCCAACCCCACAAAAGGAATGATGGGGGAAATGTTAGTCAATGATATTGACCCAATGAAATAAGCCCAACTTGGGTCCACATATCCATTTTATGCTGACCTCTGGATACTTAAGTCGGCAGAACTTGCGACCTGAATAGCACCAAGCCTGTTCCCTGCAGCATGTAGTCCTTTTCCTCAGTCTGTACTCCTAAAGGCAGAGAATGCTAATGACATACATACCTTTAAATCCTAGGAGTGAGTCAAGAGGTAGCTCTTTTCAAGAAGGCACTGGCTGACAGGACTGGGACTTATGGTCTGAGGTCTCTACAAACATGCTCGTGGCTCTCCACAGTACAGCCTGGAATGAGGGAAGAGAATTGAAAATGTGGGCATTAGTGGAAGGACTCTCCATTTGTTCTCTTTCCCTAAGCCTTGCAAATGTTATCAGTGGGCCTGTTTACATACAGAAAATAGAAATCCCACTTTGAGCAATTTCATTCACTCTCATGGTATGAAGTGATAGCCGGCTCAAATATTTTCACTCTGTGCTGAGTGAAGAATGGTCTCTTGAGAAGTGGGAATAAAAATGCTACCTCACCAATAAAAGCAAACACATGGAAAACAAACAAACAAAACCTCACAATCATTCAGGGGGAAAATAATTCCCATAGGGTAATTGATACTTAAATGTTTTATACTATGCATTTTTTAAGGAAGTGAAAGAACAGAACATGTGAGAATTAGTGTAGATTCTCATCATATTAAAGCACAAGAGATATAATAAAACATTGAATATAAAACTCAAAAGAGATACTGGGGAAAATTTTCTCAGAAAACACATTAATTGGAAATACTGTTCAGATATGAAAAAGACATCTCTGACTTGGGGTTTTAGTGCTGAGCACATGTACTTTTGTGCATCCTCTATTACTAGAAGAATGTAAGAGAATCAGGTATTAACGCTACCCCTTGGAGGCTGTCCTGTCTGTTTACAATATGGCATTGGAGAAGTTTGGGAATTCAATAGCTCCCTTCCAAGTTTTCAGTTTCCAACTTCATGGCCATTCCAGATAAACATCTGTGCTTCATATTGTGTGCTGGGCACATTGCTACCAATGTGATATCAAATGGCTTTCCCTCCATCTGTTGCCTGCTGATATAACACTTGATTAAAAATTTTTAAAACGCAGTTCAGTCAAATCTCCACTTCCACCACATTTGACCCCTAAGAGGAGAGAAAATCTGGGCAAGAACTCACTTAACATTAATAGATGCATAGGTTGAATTTTTGTAAGTTATTATCATTTAAGTGTCTTGGGAGGTATATATAATAATTGGCCACAGTTTTCACTTAGTGTATGCATCCTCATGCTTATAACTTTCATGGCAGAAAATACATTTAATAAAAAGCCATAGGATGTATATGGATGATGTCACAGAGTTATTCACTCTCCTTGGCCTAGACCCTTTTTTCTTTTACCAGCAGCAACTTCTTACAATATAGCTGGGTCACATCTAAAGTATAGTGATAGTCAAGAAGATAAAGTCAAATGTGGTTAAACTTTCCACTTTAGTCTCATCAGTACTGACTTAACTGCCAGTTCAGCTTGCCAAATAATTTTTTAATTAAAAAATGACAGTAATTTTCCTCATGAGCCCCGTGTTTCAAAAGTTTGTTTCCATCAACTAAATGGCATTTATTTATTCTCAATATGACCATTGTTTATTAGAAAGGCATATGTAATTGCTAATCAACATGATTCATCTGTATGAAATCAGCACTGGTGACTGGAGTAAGTTGATCTATGTCAAGGCAAAGCAAGAACGAAAGAATTGGTCTTTCAATTACCCATATCTTGGATTTTGAAATATGTGAGTCCAGCAACCCTTATTGTTCTTAGATCAAAGATTAGGAAGAACTTACTCCTGTAAGAGTTGAAGTTTTTAACAACAGATCACTGTGAAATAAAGAAAATTAAACAATACCATGAGTGTTCCATTATATCAACTGTGTTCATGTTAAAATGTCTTTTATTGTGAGATGATGTTCTTTCCACTTATGTTAACACTTTTCCCCTATGAACTAATGTTGACAGCAAATCTTTCTTCTCCTCCTCCTTCTTCCTCCCTCCTCCTCCCACTTTAGTACTGCCTAACTCTGGTCTCTATTCTTAGCCCAAATTCTCAAAAGGTAATTAACCGACTTATGAATGGATGCCAACCCTCAGTCAGCTGTCCATTTATGTTCCAATTGATAGTAGCCACTGAAGAAAGGATCACATTACAAACATGTTTCTTGTATGCAATTACAATTTTTTAAGGCAAGTTACAAAAAGAATCCATGTAAAGAATACAAATCAATGTGGACATAATGATCACTGCTTTGTAAATAAATAGAATTGTAGAATTAATTAGAACAGAAAGGAGTCCCACCCTCACTTCACCCATGAGACAGGGAGCCTCATGCTATTATGCAGTCAGTAAGAGAAATAGAAAGTGATTAACGTTTGACAATCTTACTGCAATTGCAGAGACTACTCTTGCCCCTTGGTATGCTGTAGTATCAGTCCTTCAGTATTCTGACTCTGCTCATTTCTTGTGGCTTGAGCTCTCCAGAAGAGAAGTGTTGTATGTTTTATAAAAGAGTTCAGGGGAAATCAAGAATGAGAAGAGACAAAAGAACCATATTTGTTGTCTAAGCACTTGGAAGGCAAAATTTATAAGCTGATTTGTATAAGAAATAGTTTTATGCTAATCTAGCATCAGAGAAACAACTATCATAGATCCAGATATAAACACAATTATCCATTATATATTATTAGCTCCTTTGTCATGAATTAATCAATTATATATACATGGGTTTATTTCTGGGCTTCCTATTCTGTTCTATTGCTCTATGTGTCTTTTTTTATGCTACTACCATACTGTTTTGGTTACTATAGCTTTGTAACAGAGTTTCAAACAGGAAGTGTGATGACTCCAGATTTGTTCTGACTCAAGTTTGCTTTGGTTATCTGAGTCTTTGTAGTTCCATATACATTCTAGGATTTTTTTTTTCTATTTCTGTGAAAAATGCCATTGGAATTTTGATAGCAATTGCATTGAATCTTTAGATCGCTTTTGGTAATATTGACATTTTAACAATATGAATCCTCCCAATCCATGAACATGGGATATCTTTCCATTTATTTTGTCTTTTTCAATTTCTTTCATAGTTTTTGTTATACAAATCTTTCACCTCCTTGGTTAAGTTTATGCCTAAGTATTTTATTCTTTTTGATGCTATTGTAAATTGGATTGTACTTAGCATCTTTTTTGCATAGTTTGTTCTAAGTTATAAAAATACAACTGATGTTTGTATATTGACTTTGTGTCCTGCAAGTTTATTTATTAGTTCTAACAGGTTTTTTTTTTTTTTTTGGTGGAGTCTGTAGGACTTTTTTATATACAAGATGTCATCTGCAGAGACAATTTTACTTTTCTGATTTAGATGTCATTTACTTAATTTTCTTTAATGTTCCCTGCATTTTATTTTTTTATTATGTTATGTTACATACATTACATCATTAGTTTTTGATGTAGTGTTCCATGATTCATTGTTTGTGTATAACACCCAGTGCTCCATTCAGTACATGCCCTCTTTATTACCCATCACCAGGCTAACCCATCCCCCAACCCCCTCCCCTCTAGAACCCTCAGTTTTTTTCTCAGAGTCCATAGTCTCTCATGGTTCATCTCCCCCTCCGATTTCCCCCCCTCATTTTTCCCTTCCTCCTATCTTCTTTCTTTTTTTTTTTTTTAACATATAATGTATTATTTGTTTCGGAGGTACAGGTCAGTGATTATTTAATTTTCTTGATTAATTGCTCTTGCCAGAATTTCCAGGACTAAGATGAATAGAAATTGTGAGAGTGGGAATATTTGTCTTTTTACTGAACCTAAAGGAAAAGTTCTCAGATTTTTACCATTGAGTATGATGTTATCTGTGAGCTTGCCATTTATAGTCTTTATCATGTTAATGTACATCCCTTATTTTTTTTTATTATTTTTTAGAAAGAGAGTGAGCACAAGCAGGGGAGGGGCAGAGGGAGAGGGAGAGAAAATCCCAAGCCCAGCATGGAGCCCAACTCAGGGCTCAATCTTGGGATGATCCTGAAATCATGACCCAAGCCAAAATCAAGAGTCAGACACTCAAATGAGTGAGGCATTCCCAGCACCCCTTTCCCTTATGTTTTCAATCAGAATATTTCAAAATTTAACACTTGAGAAAACAATTCCCCTGAGTATAAAGAACTAATCATACAATAAAAGACCATTACAAAATTAAGCAATTAGAGGTATATCATTCTCTGCGTTTATCTCTATTAGAAACTTGTTCTTTAAAATATCATGTATTGGGGTACTGTAGATAATATTAAAAAAGGGAAAAGCTCATTTTGCACCAATAATATTGAGGTATGTTCAATCTATCTTTATCAAACTCCAGAGCAATCTTTAAATCAGTGCTATTAAGGTCAATAGATTGATGTTTCATATGATAGAAACAATTATTCCCCTTGGGGGAACCTAGTTATTTATACCTTCTGCACCCATTCTTCAGGAAGGGACTGGCAGCATACTACCAGTACCCACTGCACCTTCAGTATGTAAGGAAACATTCATGTTGTTGGAAGAATTCAGCTCCTTGATGTCAGAAAGAGGGCTTCAGTTTTTTGCTGGCTGTTGGCTGGAAGCCACGCTCACTTCTAGAAGCTGCCCACAATTCCTTATTATGTAAGATTCCTCAAAATAGCCACTTGCTTCCTCACGGTGAGGATGAGAAAGATTCTGGCAAGACAGACAGTACCATTTTATGAGATATAATTATATACATCCCATTACTTTTGCTATGTTCTATTATTTAGAAGCAAGTCACAGGTTCTTCCCACATTCAAGTGGAGGAAATCATGTAATAGCATGACCACCAGGAAATTAGAATGATGGGGACCACCTCAATTTTTGTTTGCCACATAGGGCAGGGTAAATATTTGTTGAAGTGAATCATTGGCCCCCCCCAAAGAACTCTACCATTACCAATCAGCCCTCAAATGCAAAATTAAAATGGGGTAAGAAGCATTCTAGACATTACATGCAAAGTTAGGGAAGTGAGGGTTGGGAAGAGGATGGAGACATTAATTAAATGTCTAAATTAAACATTCAATTAGATAAATTAAACATGCAATTAGAACTTAGGTTCCATTGGTTTAAAATATTATATTCCCTTATGTATTATCTGTAATATCTGTTTAATCCAAAGGAAAAAATATAGTGTGAAAAATACAATAACTAAGGTAGTTTATAAGGATTTCTGAAGATCTGCTTTAGTACACATTTTCTCTGAGCACATCTGTCAACATTCCCTATTTCTTTCAGATGAGGTAGAAAGACCTCTGACATTTCAAATGCATCACCCTAATCAAATCCTCATCCTCCAGAATGATTTCAGAGAATGTATTACAGACCTAAAGAAAGTTCTGAATGCCAAACATTTCAAACACAATAGACGAACTTGGAAAAAGAGGGAGGAAACTAAGAGGCCAGGGGTTTTAGATGAGGTGCCTGCACATTCCTTATGATGGCGGCAGGAAATTGTCCATATATGCTTTCGAGCAAATGAAAGCATATATCTACACAGGAATAGAATATCAAGTCTTTGAGCGACATGTTTTAGTTTTTGCTACTTGTAAAGCCATGCCAAAAATTGTCTGGGGCAAAGGAGAAGCTTTGTGCATAAAACTTTCATTGGTCAGAAGATACATGCTACAGGTCTTCCTAGACTCTAAACTGTCATAACACAGTGACTGTACTGCAGATACTAGGCTGATAACATCTACTCTATTAAATATGACTTAGAAAAAATATTTTAACTCCTTTAAAAACCAGTATCACTCTATGAAATGAGGATACATGTCTGTCATTTCCATAGTCAGCCCACTGATCTTTAAAGACATTGTTTGGGGATGGAGCACCTGGATGGCTCCATCCATTAAGTTTCAGACTCTTGGTTTCAGCTCAGGTCATGATCTCATGGTCCTGGGATCCAGCCCTGAGTTGGGCTCTGTGCTCAGCAAGGAGTCTGCTTAAGATTCTCTCCCTCTCCCTCTGCCCCTCCCCTCACCTAGCACTCTCTCTCAGATAAATAAATAAATCTTTAAAGAATAATAAAATAGAAAATGAAGACATTGTTTGGGAAACTTATTTAAATATACAGACTCATCAATATCTTCCCTGGAAATTCTGAGACAGCAGGTCAGCCTGGTCTGAGAATACGTTTTTTTGTTTTTGTTTTTGTTTAATTTTCCCCTGTGATATTATAATGCAGGTTTGGAAACTACTGATCATTAAGTATATTTTATAACCAATACTCCATGATTGTCCTATCAGCAGACTGCCAGGTCTTACAGGTCTTTGGGAGAAGTGTTAATCATGAAAGTGTGAGCCGTAGGTTAACTTAATTTAGAAAACTAAATTATTGGGGGCGTCTGGGTGACTCAGTTATGCATCTGCCTTCGGGGTCCTGGGATCAAGCCCCACATCAGGTTCCCCGTGTAGTGGGGAGCCTGCCTCTCCGTCTCCCTCTGCTGGCCCCCCTGCTTGTGCTTTCTCTTGCTTTCTATCAAATTAAAAAAAAAAATACTACCAAATTATTGGCTCTTAATGTAAGAATGAGAGGATTTCTGACTGATGCAGACTTTGCCTCCTTTTTAAACTCTTGCTATTTATTGTAGGTTGTGATTGCTCTCCTTTATTTATCCATGCTATAGACTATTTGTGTCCCCCTAAAATTCCTATGTTAAAACCTAATCTTCAAGGTAATATTACTTGGAGGTAGGGTCTTTGGAAGTGCTTAGGTCATGAAGGTGGATCTCTTATGAATCAGATTAATTAGTGCATTTATAAAAGGGATCCCAGAGCACTCCCTCACCCCTTCCTATGTGAGGACACAGCACAAAAGATGGCTGTCTACGAACTAGGAAGTGGGCACTCATCAGACACCAAATCTGCTGGCACCTTGATCTTTGACTTCCCAGCCTCCAGAACTGTGAAAAACCTCATTTCTGTCATTTAATAAGTCACCCAATCTGTGGTAATCTGTTACAGCAGCTGTAAGGACTAAGACAACCCATTTCAGAACCTTAACCTCTGGTCAGTCAACATCACTTTTCTGGAGGAATATTTCATCTGATCTGTTTTATTCCTTGGCTATAAGTTCCTTGTGACTTGGAGCTAATACTTGGTTCCAGGCATGCCCTTCAGTATTCCAGCCCTAGTTTATTTGCCTTCCACTTTGATTCACAGCATATACACAAGGAGGATGCCAGAACTTCCACTGTATACTTTGGCATTCATAGGATCCGGGTTGCATTGTAACTGATAGCATAGGTATGGAAGGATCAAACGAATAACAAGACGTGTTAGAACAAAAGGAGAAATGGAAATAAACTTGAAACCTACTGAAGTGATACCTTCATACATGCAATGATGATCCTGAGTTTATGAAACTTAATTCCCCTTCAATGGCTCCTGCTTCTCTATAGACTTGAAGCATCACCTTTTGGCAATTATTCAAGGGTCGTCGCATTTAGACATTTTATCTGGTAGGTAGAATAATACCCCTCCCCCAAAGATGCCCTCCTTCATCATAATCCTAGAAGCTGTAAATATGTTATTTAATATGCAAAAGGGACTTTGTAGATATGATTAAATTAAAGACCCTGGGATAAAAAGGTTTTACTGGATTACCTGGGTATGCCCAATCTAATCACATGGGTCTTTAAAATTAGAGTACCTTTGCTGTAATTAGAGAACCAGAGAAATGGCAGCCAAAGAAAGACCTTACCTGCTGTTGCTGGCTTTGAGAATGAAGGAAGGGGCCATCAGCCAAGGAATTCAAGACCTCCAGAAGCTAGAATAGGCAAGAAAACAGATTCCTCCCTACAGCCCTAAGGAAAAATGTGGACCTGCCAATTGCTTTATTTTAGCCCAATGAGGACTTTTAACCTACAGAACTGTAAACACAAAATTTGCTGTCCTTTGTGTCATTTTAAGCCTGTAAGTTTGAAGTAATTTGTTACAGCAGCTAAAAACAATCTACCACCCAATAAAATGCTCACCATTTCCCTTGAAACTCCTTCAGCTGAACTGGTAAGCAAACTGTGCATACTTCCTCCAAATACTTTGCTTTGTGGAGTTTTGCAACTTTTGCTCACAAATAGTTTAATCATTTGTGACTTTCCTGAGCTCTCTGCCTCTCCATTTGATCCTACAATTCCTTTAAAATTCAAAGCCCTTCTTTATTAACCTTGCTCATATTACATCAAATGTTGTGTATGTTATTCAAACTTTCATAGCACTGCATCCACCATTCAGTTTGCCTTTTTTATAAGCTCATATTGTTGGTACTATTGTCAGTGTTTAACTCGTTAAAAAATCATTTTTAAAAGGCAAATTCTATTTCATAACAACTTAAAATCCCAATTAATCCCCAAAGGGAGGTAGGGTAGGTCTGTATTTAAATACTATAAACATTTGCTATTAAATCCATTCACCTGAGGGCAGAAGTCTAATAAAAAAAAAGAGGTATTTAAAGATAAAAGATGAGAGGAAAAAATATTTTATGACAGCTACTTAGAGGGGGGAAGGGATGATGAATTACTGTTACATAATGTTCTAGTCAAAAAGGGGAAGTGTGCTTGAGAAATGGTAAAATAAATGACAAGACCTTGACTGGAAATTCCACCTTCTAGAGAGCAAAGCAATCTAGTAGAGCAGTGGTTCTTAACCAGGATAATGGTGACAATGTCTGGAGACATTGTAACTGGAGGAAGGTGCTACTGGCATCTGGTGGACAGAAACCAGGATACTGCAAAATAGCATGCGATGCACAGGATGGCACCTCACAAAAAAGACTTATCTAGCCTAAAATTCAATAATGTTGAAGTTGAGAGATTTTGATGTAGGGAACCATACATTGGCTTAAAAAGGAATATTGATTAGTGAAATAAAAGTGACACAATTTCTCGATGGGCATTGAAATAATAGTTACCTGTGAATAAAATTAATAATTTTCCTTGTTCAGCTCTAGTATATGTGGCTGTGAAGCCTGGCTATCAGATGACTAGTATGGATTTTTAAGTAGCCAAATTTTTCTATATTCAGGTTATAGCAGAGATTGCACAGCATTTCAGCTGGAAAGATGATGGCTTGAGGAGATCGTGAGGTTCTAAGAAACATAATTCTAAGTCACAGGTATAAAAGGTACCAGCATAGGAAATGTAGTTAATGGTATAATAGCATTCTATGGTGACACATGTCAGCTCAACTTGTGGTGGGCATAGCATACTGCATGGAGTTGTTGAATCACTATGTTGTACACCTGAAATTAATACAATGTGTGCCAATTATACTTCATTTAAAAAAAAAAGAAAACATATAATTCTGACCATGTAATTGTAAAGTACCTCAGTGAGATAGAAAAAGGAAACCAGAGTAGTTATGTAACAAAACTTTTGAAAAGAGCAAATGAGTGAGGAAATAAAGAGACAATATTAAAAAAGGATATCGCAACAAACCATGATGATCATTGTCAGCAAAACCAAAACTACTTTGTAAAAAGTATTAAGAACTGAGAAAAAAATTTCAATTGTTTTAATGCTGGTGATTGACAAAGATACACTTGAGCTATTCAACACCTACATTTTCTGCCTTCTCTGATGAAGAAAATTATATGCAAGTAATTGTAAATGGTTAAGGAAGGTCTAAAATGGGTGAGGAGACTGAACAAGATTATAAAAATTCCAGGCTAAGCTTTAGAAGGACCACATCCTGGGATGCTGAGGGATATGAGTTATCTGATCTACAACCAGGCTCCTGGAAGAATCAGAAAGAATGGGAATGATGCAAAGAAACTGGAGATGGGCTGATGTCTTTGCAAGACTCACAAGGAAACGGGCAGAGTTTCAAATTTCTAAGGCGAGCTTTATGTAATTTTCAGGAAAACTTTAAGAAAGATGTTATAACAGAGTGGTGGGTGAGCATTGGGAGGCGGAAATGGGTTTGTTAAATACATGAGTATTTGAAAATGAGCAATATCATACTAATCACATTCCATTTTTTGTAGAGTTGAGAGATAGTTAAGTTAGACAATATACACATGGGATAGCTGGGTTGCAGTAAAGCATTTGAAAATCTTTACTTGATATCTATATGTAGTATGTAAAAATGAGTTTGAAACAAGGAAAATTTAGTAGATTCACAACTGATTAAAGTTCCATATTTAAAGAGTAGCACCTAATGAAGTGATTCCCTACCAGGCTTACCTCAATGAATATTTTGGTCAGTGACACTGCTGAAGATGTTGGAGACCCTATTTATCAAATTTCAGTGACATAAGCCTGAGACTGTCATGACTACAATACATAAAGGAATCAGGATCTTAAATTAACTAGATGGAATCCTAGAAGAAAAACATAATAAATGTTCATAAATTCATAGTGTATTGGAATTAGAGAAAATTTTAGTTGAAATCTTCATTTTGTAATGCAAAGAAAATAGGTCACAGAAGGGTAACTTTAAGTAGTTCATATATGGCTTACAGGAGCAACCCAGTGAATTTATAGGAAGATAAATATAAAGGGCTGATTCATTTAAAACACACACACACACACACACACACACACACACACACACACCAGGGCTGATTATCTCAAGCAATTATTTGCGCTTCAATAATTTGTAGCACTAGCAAATATAGCAGAAACAAAACAAATTATCAAAAATCAAAAGACCTACTGCATCCTATTCTGCATGAGTAAAGCTATAATTACTGATTTGAAAAAGGTAACCAGTTCCAGATTTGCTCCCCTTAGTTTCAGTACATTTAAAAAGTGTACTATAGCTATTTATAGACACTAAAAAGAGAAATCAGTCTCTCTGTATACTGAGGCTTTGTTTTTGAAAAATGATCCACATGGGACTAAACATATAAAGAATGCCTTTATAAGGCAAACAGATGTGCTAGGGGGAAGAAAAGAAAAATATAACTTTATTGTCAGCAATGCTTATTATAGAAATGAAAACACACTGAAATTCTGGGTTCCTGGGTAATGTCAATAAAACCTATGTGCTGGCATAAGAATTTGCTGTCATTACCAAATAACATCAGATCAGATGAGGGTGTTCATTTATTTGGGTCAATGTGTGTCATGCTGCTCTGTCATGCAAAAACCAAAAAGTCATATATGGGCATCATAAGGACAAGAGACAGGATTGGTAAAAGCCTCACTCAAAGGAAATGACTGGAACTTTTATGGCTAGCCCAGAGAATCCCAAGCCAAAGAAAGTCAGTCTATGAACCCACAAGGGTAGGAAAAGAAAGCTCCTATTGCTAGCTCACGGGACTAAGATTGGAAAGAAATGAACGCTAGGAACAATGGTGATTATATCTGCTGATATAAGTAAATATTACAACTGCATGAGTATCAGACTTGGTGAAATTAACTTATTCATTTATTTCTTCCTATCCTCATTCAGTAAATTTCAGTGAATGTTTACCACATGTCAGGCACAGTGATGAGTGCTGGAAATACAAAGAAAAATGGAATTCAGCCCTCAACCTAAAGATTTACAGTCTTTTAGGAGACGCATGTCTCCAACAAAATTTTACAATGAAGCATGATATATCCTATGAGAATCAAATCTATTAGGTAAATGGTGATCTGATAGAGGGAGGGATAAACAGATTAATGGAGTAAGAAAAGGGTTTACTAAGGGAAAATCAGCACAAAACCAGCCATTAATAATCTCAGAAACTTCTGAATTTTATAGAAATCTCGGCTTAGAACAAAAGAACAAAGTTGACATTTTTCATGATACCAGGGTATTAACTGTCAATATTATCTGAGTTTCTATTAGGTGAAACCATAGCCAGAGAATCTAGAAATACCCAAGCCCAAGTCCAGAATGCATCTTTACCCCCAATTTTCTCAAGACAGCTATATAAGCAACAGTGTTATCACAAAGTAAAATAATAATGTGTTATGATGCCCAAATTCTAAGTATAGCTCCAACCCTACATAAGAGGTCTCCTTTCCCCATCGAACTGAAACAGGAATCTCAAATATTGCTGAACTCCAGCTTAACACTTGGGCAGATAACCACAGAAGGAGAAAGACAAGATTATGAAAGTCAGATCCGTATCTGGGCTGAATCCTCCTAGCACATAAGCCACAGGGAATACAGAGCCTGAGAGAGCCAGCTACACCCAGGCACAATAATCACAGCCATGCAAAACTCAGACCAATTCCTAGCAGCTCCTCCCTGTATAATCTAGTTGAGGATGAGTACAAGTGTGAAACTAGAGGAGATATTCCTGGAAAATAGCAATCCTTGGTCTTTTCCCATTTATAGACTTTTTTTGAATGGCATCAGACATAAAGGCATTTGCTTTTAAAAAAGTTTTCAGGTGGGGCGCCTCGGTGACTCAGTCATTAAGTGTCTGCCTTAGGCTCAGATCAGGATCCCAGAGTCTTGGAATCGAGCCCCGCATTGGGCTCACTGCTCAGCAGGAAGCCTGCTTCTCCCTCTCCCACTCCCCCTGCTTGTGTTCCCTCTCTCTCTGGTCTCTCTCTGTCAAATAAATAAATAAAATCTTAAAAATAAAAACAAAAAAAAAACAAAAAGTTTTCAGGTAAGAGTGTCAATAAAACAAACAAACAAACAAAAAAAATAGAAACAATCACAATCCTGAACAAGTACCATCATGATATGCCATAAAAGAAATAATTTTAAAATCAAAAAGTAGGAAAGGGAAATACTAAAGAGCTATCTAAAGTTAATGGCAATAGCATTAAGAATTGACAATATTCTCTGGTGGGAATGCAAGCTGCTGCAACCCCTCTGGAAAACAGCATGGAGGTTCCTCAAACAGTTGAAAATAGAGCTACCATACATCCAGCAATTGCACTACTGGGTATTTACCACAAAGATACAAATGTAGGGATCAGAAGGGGTACGTGCACCCCAATGTTTATAGCAGCAATGTCCACAATAGCCAAACTGTGGAAAGAGCCAAGATGTCCAACGACAGATGAATGGATAAAGAAGAAGTGGTATATATACACAATGGAATATTATGCGGCCCTCAAAAGGAATGAGATCTTGCCATTTGCAACGATGTGGATGGAACTGGAGGGTGTTATGCTGAGTGAAATAAGTCAATCAGAGAAAGACATGTACCATATGACCTCAATGATATGAGGAATTCTTAATCTCAGGAAACAAACTGAGTGTTGCTGGAGTGGTGGGGGGTGGGAGGGATGGGGTGGCTGGGTGATAGACATTGGGAAGGGTATGTGCTATGGTGAGTGCTGTGAATTGTGCAAGACTGTTGAATCACAGATCTGTACTTCTGAAACAAATAATGCGACATATGTTAAGAAAAAAGAAAAAGAAGAAGATAGCAGGAGGGGAAGAATGAAGGGGAGTGAGTCGGAGGGGGAGACGAACCATGAGAGACGATGGACTCTGAAAAACAAACTGAGGGTTCTAGAGGGGAAGAGGGTAGGGGAATGGGTTAGCCTGGTGATGTGTATTAAAGAGGGCACATTCTGCGTGGAGCACTGTGTGTTATGCACAAGCAATGAATCATGAAACACTGCATCAAAAACTAATGATGTAATGTATGGTGATTAACATAACAATAAAAAATTTAAAAAAAGAATTGACAACATTCTCACTTTGCTACAGACCAGTGAAAGCACCATGAAATTATAATGGGCCAAAGTTGAGTATCTGGGGAAAATTGCTTTATAATCTTTATACCCCCCCTACTAAAAATCATACTGTGTAGAACAGTCATCTTCAATATTTTGGAAATTATATCCTACTGTACTGGACACAGGGGACCTTAGCATCTCATTCTTTCTTTGACAGAGGGAACTGTTCATTAAAAGTCAGTACAGTCACTCACATTGTGTATACTTGAAACAACTCTTGTATTGGTAGATTTACCTCCCCTCATACAAATCTAAATCTCTTCAAACCTTACTTACCCAGTCCTCAATGTGAGTGACGTGGTTGGCAGACAAGGACATTGACTTAGTGTCTGAGGAAGATGTGTGAGAGTGTGCCTCCCTTCAAAGCCCCTTAGAACCATTTCAGTTATTAGGGATTATTTTGTTGTGTCAGTGTTGAAATGTTTTCTATGGTAAGAGAATGGTGAATGTCACATAAGCTACAGAATTAGGAGTTTTGCCCAGAATAATGACACTGAAAACGGTTTTAAAAGTCAGAAAAAGTTTTATGTTGCAAGCATATGGCACAGAGTTGTCAAAATAAGAATAATTTCTGGGGGAAAAAAAGGGAAAGAATAAAGAGTTCCTTTAAGAAAGATCTGTAGCAAATTGCATAATTCAAAGCAAGGCTCTCAAGATCCACGGTCCCCAAAGTACTAGCTGAATTAGTTTTCTAGTTTGAGCATCAGTTGGGAATTCACTTCATCAGCATGACTTTATGTGTAATTAGAACAAGATAGCTTATGAACAACCACTTACAGAAAGGGACTGGTGATCCTTTACTATATTAAAGACCTCTACTAGGAAGGAATTGCCAGTGTCCATCCAATCTTGATGCCACTGCAGGGCTAGAGGCAGAATTCTGTAGACAGAGCAGATCTTATTTCACAAGCTTTCCTCTTCCAAAAAATATAGGAGTCTCCCAAAGAAAAGCCTCATGTCATACATCATTCTCTTCAAGCTAAGTTCTAAATACATTTGCTATCTGCAAAAAGAGACTAACTGGATTTAAGCCACTGAGCAGGACATAAGGACCTAGTTACACAACACTGACTTCATAAAGAAAGTCAACTAAGTCTCATTTAAATTTAAAACCTGAAATGACTGTTTACTTAAAATTACATAAGGCTTGATTGAGTTACACATCATATTTCCATCCTTCACACTCAGTGTATGTGTGTGGCAATGAGCCATCTTTCCTTATAATAGACCTTCTGTATCCCTTGCTACATTTTTAAAATAAACAAGTGGATTCTAGAATCTGTCATGGTCTAAACATTTACCTTGTAGGACTACAACTTATGATCCCAGTTCTTTATATATGTGACACATTTTGTTTCCCTCAAAAATCACATTACTTCATTTCAATCTGCTAAAGTCATTAACTAGTAATCATTAACCCCACACCTTTATTCAACTCACTTAAACAACTTGTCCTATAACATTAAACAGAAAATTCCTTGGAACCTTTACTCAGAAATCCTACTTCTCTCCCACAAATAACGTCTTTTCAAGCATGTATAGTGCCTCTATAATCACACAAGTGCTATATTGCCTGACAGAGTGAGTTATTTTTCATGCATCATTCCAACCCATGTCATCTTAGGAACATCAGCTTAGACTTCCTTGAATCTCTGATATGCACTATAAGATATTTGGCTTAAAAAAGAAAATCAACTCTGCCAAAATATGCCTATTTATTACTTTTACATAAGTAGCTATGTAACTGCTGGCAAATTGCAAAATGGAAACTGTTTAATGTTAAGATCTCAAACATGAACTGACTCCTTCAAAAAGTCAAGAAAACTCTATCATTGGTAAGTATTGCCATCATAGGTGGGATAGACACTTAGGATGTGATGGATTCTATTTGAGTGAAAGAAAGACACAAAAGAATGTAAACTCTATGATTCTATGTGTATAAAGTTAAAAAAAAAAGTAAATTAATCTGTGGTGCCCAAAATCAGGATGGTGGTTGCCTTTGGGGAGAAGCTAGAAAGGATGATTGGGAGTGGCTTCTAGAATGCAACCGTGTTCTCTCTTGATCTTTGTGGTGGTTATATGGATATGTTTATTTCATGATAACTCATTAAGCCTTTCACTTATAATTTAAGTGAATAATATAATAAAAAGGTTAGATTTCAATACAAAATTTAACATACACAAATACCTAAAGCCTACTTCCAACCAATTAAATCAGAATCTCTAGAAATGGAGCCCAAGCTCTGGTAATCTTTCAAAGCTCAGAATGCTGATTATGTTTCACTTGCTTCCCCACTCCTGGCCATACTTGGATTTGTACTGTGAGAGGCTGACAGCTAAGAACTACCTTACCCAATCCCCTTACCTGCTGCACCCCCAGTGGATTTGGGAATAGAAGGAATCTGGAGAAGGGGAAGGATATTGGAGGATTTGTTCCTTCCACAATGCTGTCCCCCTGACTGTGATTCTGAGTATGGTACTGTTTCCTTCAGTGACCAAGACAATGACTTTCACCGGGCTCAAATTGCACTCTTCCCTTCTTTTGCCTCTTTTAATCTGGTGTAATAATGATATCTGAGGAGTCTGGCTTCTGGCAAAAAGACATGTGTGAATTTTCAGGCCTGACCACAGACAATTACAAGTGCTTTACCTGGATGGACCTCATGGGGGAAAGTTACCCTACACACACTTGAATTGGTTCACAACTAATACATTCCACTCCCTGAAGGGAGTTGAAGGCAAGGGCTCAGGCCTCTCTGGCCAGTCATGTTCTTATTACATTTACATTTCTATGCTTTGTGACATCATTCCCAGGTCTCTCTATCTGAGGCCTTAGGCAGAGGTCTTCTTCAGGTGCCTCCACTGAGACCTCTTTATTGGGGGAGGACAGGGAAAACTTGAGATGTTTGCCCACCCTATCTCAATACCTAACATTTTTCATTCCTAGTCCCTCCCCCTTACCCACTTTCTCCCCACAACTCCCCAACTCAAGGGCCCATTAAGCTACCTCAGGCCTTTGTTTAGGGCTCCCTTAACATTGAGATGACCCCCACATCTGGGCTAATCCATTTGACTCTTGATTGATAAGCCATTCCATGGGAAACAATGGAACAGAGAATCTAGACTTTCTCTGGTTTTAGACTCTTGCTTGTTTTATCACCTCAGTCACTGACTGAAGGCTTAACTCTCATTTTTGGCTTGTTGCTTTAAATGGCTACTCCAACATGTGGCAATTCAGCCCTTCCTCTCCCAGCTCAAGGGAGCTCCTGACAACATCTTGCTGCTGATACTGCTAGAGGCTTCACCATCATTTAGTGGTTCTCATAACCTTGCCCACAACTCTGTAAATATAACTGTATTAAATTCTCTTCAGTTATTACCATAGAGCATGCCATGTGTCCTGAGAGCCTAAATGATACACCAACTAAATGGTTCCAGTATGAAGGCGGTGTTGAACAGTACTGATGGAAACCTTATGTGCCATTAGAAGGAATAAGCCCTTGACCTTTGCATGTGTTTCCCTAATCTTCCATAACAAGGTTTCACAAACTGGGTGGTATAAACAACATAAATTTACTGTGTCACAATTCTGAAGGTTAAGAGTCCAAAAATCAAGATGTTGGCAGGGCTATGCTCCATTTGAAGTTGCTAGGGAAGGATCTGATCCAGGACTCTCTCCTAGCCTCTGGTAGCTCCTTGGCTTGTAGCAACATAAATCCAATTTCTACATGATGGCTCATTGTGTTTAAGAAACATCTTGAGAATTTCATTTGCAACAAGTTCACAGGTGATGCTAAAGCAACCAATGCTGGTGATCCAGGAACCACACTTTGAGAACTACTGTTTAGAGAGATTATTTAGGTAGTAGTTTGGTGGATGGAATAATTTTAGCCAGGAGAACAGAGAATTATATTACTTTTATTGTTCTTATCAGTTTTAAAATTACAACTGATTCAATGAAAATGTTATTTGGTATCTGGTATCGTATAAGTGTTTCTTTTTCTCAATAAAAAACAAAAGCAGGTCCCAAGCTCCAGGGCTTCATCTAATTTCCATGCAGATGACTAGATCTGTGGGTTGTTTTCTCAGTATCAGAAATCATTTGCACACCTCTTTCAGAGAAGTACTTCATTGCTACTAAACTGATGAAATTTCCCATGGCAGAACTCAAGCTGCAACAAATCCCTTGAGGCTAAAGGAATTTATTATTACCTAGCATCAACACCAACCGAAAAATGTAATCACATGCTGCCTATTCATGTATGATGGATCAATTCTGACACCAGGCACTCACCTCTGACCTCTCTAATGTGAAATCATCCCTCCAGGGATATTCATTTTGATGACAACCTCTCTTGAACCTTAATAAGGTCAAAGTGTTTGATCAGTGAATACATTTCTGGATTCAAAGCATACAGGCTGTCAGGAAAGACAGGGGAGAGAATGTAATGACTAAAACTCCAAATTCTCATAGTCTCAACACTCAGTGGCACAGTCCAAAGGATCTAAGATCTAGGAGCATAATGCTGGCCTAGGAATCTAAAGACCCACCTTTCAGAATGGTTTTAGCAACACTGGAATGGATTACCTTGGAAAGTTACCTAACTTCTCTGAGCTAATCTGAAAAGACAATAAATTAAAATACTTGAATTCTACATTTCCTTTTATCCCTTTGTGTTGGCCTATGTATAGTTTTGATTCCAACAGGAGAGGGGACATTCTGACTTGGTATCCCATTAAATAAAGGGAAAGCAAGGTAAGGGAGTTCAGAGAAAACCAAACCAGGTCTGGATTCAAACACACCTGGCTCTGAATCCTGGCTCTGCCACACAACCCAGATATATTTTTCAAATCACTCTGACTTACAAATTCCTCATCAGCAAAACCAAAGTAAAAATACTTACCTTGAGGGTTCTTATGAGGATTAAATATAATATATGCAAAGCACCATGCATCAGTTTTCAATCAAGGGTTGTATAAATCACTTGGCAAGAATTTCTGGAAGTAGAAGCTTCTGAATGTGGAACAGGTTTAAAAAAAGAAAGTGAAAATAAAATCCAGTGGCATCAGGAACCAGCCCAACAGAATTGTTTCTTTGCTCTGGACAAAGCATCTGATGTGTGCTGGGTTTGACCCACGTTGGCTTTCTAGCTTCTGCTTTTGCTTTGCCCTGAATTACTCTTACTCTTCAACCCTAGCTTTGCTTTGGCTTCATTTCTATTTCCCTGTGATGGCTAGCACCTGTCTTGATTCTCTCCAGCATTGGACTTCTTTAAATGAGAATTTTGATGCATGCTCCTGGCTTACAATATGGTTGCTATATCCCTGGATTCTGCCTCAGCAGAATAATTCTAGTATGTTTATACTGATAAGGGTTTATATAATGAGCATTCTTAATAAAAATCAACTAAAATGAAATACTGTCTTTGCAGCTTACTGATTCCTCAGTACCACTATGAAATGTAAAAGAGCAAAACTGCTGCCAGATAATGGAAATAACCAGAAAATTCAAAGCAAGATTAGAAGAGAGCTTTAGAGGCAAAGTCACTGATGCCAACACCGGACAGCACTGTGGGCAAATCTCCATTTCTAAATTTAATGGTGAGAGACAGAGACATGCATCTCCAGGGAAAAGATTATCTCCTGTAATAAATAACAAGAGACTGGTATTCCCACACCCTGATCACCAAGACAAAAACAGGTTCTGCAAAATAACTCTAAAGCTGGTGAGACTTTGAACATCTGAATGTAGCAGTCACTCCGGAATCACCAAACCTAATGTTGCATTTCTGATAGCTATAAACAAACTAGAATTATTCAGCAGGGCAGTCCAAATGTCTGAGCCACTGCTAAATCAGCCTAGAGGTAGGAAGATGATCTTAATGATGTATGACAAGACTTGCATTACAAAATCATTTCAATTACTGGACACGTTAAAAAGCCACTTCGCAGCTGTTAGAAAAATTTACAAATAGACTTTAAATACATCTAATGCAGAACAGGCTTTAACCTTCCTGTTCCAATTCTAATTTCACTCTAACCTGCAGAAACAAGCTGGAGAACCAATCCAGGGATGAAGATAGGGACACTGGGATGAAACAGAGGCAAAGAAAGCCTTCCTTGAACTGAGAAATTACTTCCTTGCTCAGAGTCACACCAAGGACCAGATGAAGAGGTCTTGCTATTTATGTTGTTTCAAATTGCACCAAAATCCTAACTCAATTTAAAACCCTAACTGTATGGGCAACTAAAAAACTTCTTAAAGACCCTTCCAGAGAATTCTCACTGGAGTACTCAACTTTCTATGAACTGCCTCCACTTAGCCTATGCAACCTTCAAAAGTGCAAGCTCACATTAAGACATGAGATGTATTTTTACTTACCATTGTACCCTGTCAACTAGGTAATCAGACATGTTACAGAACTGTAAAAAAAATAATTTTCTAGATTGTAAACTGGAAATAAAGTCTTCTAATGTAAGTTTGTTTTGAGATAGGACAAAACCACATTCTTCAAATGACTGAATTTGGCACATTATAATAAGAATAGTTTCTATTATTAAGGGACATCCTCAACTCCGATCACATTGGGTTATTTTTCTCCAAAGGCACCAAGGTTTTGTTGTTTGCTCCTCACCAAAAAGAGTGTCTTGAATCTTCTCCAACTACACACTGCCTACCTAAGCTTTAAGATCTAATTCAAGTCTCCAATCTTCCATGAATCCTCTGAATACCCAAACCATATTGATCTCTCACTTTCCTGAACCATCAAATTCAATGATCCTTCTCATTTTGACAACTATATAAAGCAATTTCCCCCATTCAACTGCATCACGTAAGCAATCCTATCTTCCCAACCAGAAATGAAAGTGTGGGACGATAAGATGTTTCATGTGTTGTGTTGTTTTTGTTTGTTTTTTGAGTAGAGTTGACACACAATATTACTTTAGTTTCAAGTGTACAACTTAGTGATCTGACCTGGTTTTTAAACCTCTGTGTTATTCCCTTCAAGTCCCAATGCCATGAGATCCAAGTAGTATAAAAAGATAATTCTCAATCATATATCTATATTTAATAAGTATTTTCTCACCACAAAGACAGCCATAAATACAAATTAAAGGTCAAACAAGTTAACTTATATTGTAGCATAAAAATGAGCAGTATATGAAATCTGTTTTCCTTAATTGCAATTTACAAGTTCCCACAAATAAGAGCAAGGAATAGGGACAGGGGAATAACACAGCCTGGTCTCTCTCTGTCCACTGGGCCTATTTAGCTAAACTCTCACTCTCTTTGTGTAGAGATCCAGGCACCCATTCTATCAAGATGAAGCTGGAAAAAACAGACAAGAGTGCTTTTCTCCCAGCAATCCTAATAAAAGTCTTATTCATTTTATTGACTCTGATTATCTGCCTATCACTAAATCAATCACTTCAGCCAAAGGCATATGATATTCTCAGTGGCCAGACTAAGAAATAAACCCACTCCTGGAACTAGCAATTTATCAGACTCCACAGAAAACCTACAACCTAAAAGTGGGAAACAGGGCAGTTCCCCCCAGGAAAGCTGAAGCACTGTTAGAAGAGTGAACAGTTTCTGGGTAATATAAACAACACAGGGCTCTGCTACAGATGCACACTTACCAGTTGGTTATTTAAATCTGTAGATATGGGAACACTCTAAGTCTCCCACCTTGTACGGTTTTTTTTTTAATTCCTGAATAAAACATCCATGAACACTTTGTATAAAATTAAGGATAATTCTTTGGAAAACCACAGTTCACTGAGTTTTCCCCATTATGCAACCGTTTTTTTCCCCAGATCATTTAGTAGTATGACTGGAATAGCCAAAGTCCATCTGCCTGGGCTACAATTAGGGACAGACATGAGATCAAAGGACAAAGTACTAGTCTGATTTCAATCTGCCCACACAGAATATACCACAAACCTCTGGAAGGTCATGACCAGTTAAAAAATAATAATAAAGAATATTCCAGCATGAAATTATTTTTCTTTCCACTAAGATGTAAAAACAGGATGCTAAGAACCACAATCATTATGAATTCTCATCCCCACCCCAACTTCTCAAAAGCAGATTTCCATTTTGGTTAATTACATGCTGCCTCTGAAAATATTCAATTTAGGGTTCAGTTTTTTCACTTTATTTTCAGTCACACTTTTGTATTGTCTTATTTACTCTAATTCAAATAAAATTAGATGTTGTTCTTATTTCTTCAAAATACAAAATAAACCCATGCCCTACAAAATGTCAGCAATGTTGTGGGAAAACAGCAACAACTAATATTTATTGAGAACATACCATAAAGCAGATACTGTTTTGGTCTCAAGATAAGGGCTCTGCAGGGAATGAAAATAGGACAACATGGGCTAAAGGGATGGCATGGTCAAAGGAAACATTTTTTTTCCAAAATGCAACAGTAATGTTGAAATCTCAATGTCAAGAAAGTTAGAAAAGCCCGTATAAAGGGAACAAGCATTCCAGAGAAACTAGTGCAAAGACCCTGAGTATTTGTGTCCTCCCAATATTTATATGTTGAAACCCTAATCCCTACTGTAATGGTTTTTGGATATTTGTGATGCTATAATGGAGGTAATTAGATAATGGGGGTCAGGCTCTGATGAACAGGTTTAGTATCCTTATAAGAGGCCAGAAAGCAGGGTTTCTTTCCATCATGTGAGAAAATGGATGCATTTTCTCACATGATGCAGTACTATGTCTGCATCTAAGATACAAAATAAATAGCTATCTACAAACCAGGAAGTGGGCTCTCATCAGAACCATATCTGCTGTCATCTTGATTTGTATTTTTCTAGCCTCCAGTTCTCTGAGAGATAAATATTATTTAAGCTATCCAATCACTGGAATTTTGTTATAGAAGCTGGAACTGACTAAGACCCTGAAATGTGACTAAGGTTGATGTGTTGAAAATAGAAAGAAGCCACTTGAGTATATGTGTGTGTGTGATTGTTTTATTTTTCTTGATTACAATATACTTGGGTAAGACTAGCATGAAATGGGTTCTGAGATTGGTCAGAGGCCTGGTCATGGAGAATTCTGTAAATAAGAGTACAGGGTTTGATTAAAATTTGAAATTGAGACTTTTATTTTCAGCAAGAGGAGTCAAAATATCTGTAAGTTTTTTAAAAGACTTATCATAGAAGGTATATAGACAAAGGGTTATAGTGGAAAAATTGAAAGCCAACTATTTATTCAAGTAAGTAATCAGGATAGGATGATGATTTGGGTAAGAGCTATAGCAGAGAGAGACAGAAGTGGGTGAATACTTGATTCCGAATTAGAGTAAAAAAAATGGTACTAGATCTCATAAGGTAAAAGGAGGGGAATGTAAGGCTAAAGATTATTGACATAAGCAACAGAGTGGGTGATTTTAATGCTTACTTGAATGGTAAAGAATACAGGATGAGTAGAGTAAGGATAGGCATCAACCAAGAACTCCTGTTCATAACTTTTAAATTTGAGATGTCTATTAAATATTGAAGCAGTATGATAAGTAGGTAGTTACATATAGTGGTGTAGCGCTGTGGGAATAGGTCATGCTATAACTACTGAATTTGAAGGTGCAGGGCAAATAGATGCTATTTATAGATAGGAGGCTGAGTTCATCTAGGAAGAATGAGTAGTTAAAAAAGAAAAGAGGGTCTATCACTGAACCACGGGGCAATGCAACATTCAAAAGTTGAGAAGAGGAGCAGTTAGTAAAGTGGGTCAAGAACAAAAGGCCACCAAAGTAGAAGAAAGCCAGGAGAATGTTTTGTCACAGAAGGCAAGGGGAGAGACTTTTTTTTAAATTTTTTTGTTATGTTAATCACCATACATTACATCATTAGTTCTTGATGTAGTGTTCCATGATTCATTGTTTGTGCATAACACCCAGTGCTCCACGCAGAATGTGCCCTCCTTAATACCCATCACCAGGCTAACCCACCCCCCACCCTCCTCCCCTCTAGAACCCCCAGTTTGTTTTTCAGAGTCCATCGAAGGGGAGAGACTTTTTGAAGAGTAGTGGAATCACCAGCCATGGTTAGTGTTTATGTAAGTTTAAGTTAAAGACAGAGAAGTAATTATTGGGTTAGCAACATAGATGTCATTGATAGCTTTTGGAAGAATGGTCTCAGTGGAGTGGCAGGGATAAGAGAACAATCATAGTGGGTTGATAAAAGAATGCAAGATGATAAAGTGGAAACACCAACCATATACCACACTTTTAAGAATCTCACAACAAAGGAAAATTTTAAAAATAGGGTACTGGTAAGAGGAAGTCTGGTAGAGTTCACAGAATGCATTTTAAAAGAGGAAATATTTAGAAATGCTTTTATAATGATATGGGTAACTAACTGATGGAAAGGGAAAAATTGGTGCTCAGGAGTATGTGTATAAAGCAGGAGTGAGGCCCTTGAGCAAGAAAGGATAGTTTCAGGGGTCCAAATGGAAGGGTCAGCCTTGTCTAGGAACAAGAACAATACCAGTCATTGTAACATAAGAATGAGTAGAAATGCTAGTCATTGGTAAATCTGATGGTGGATGGTGGAAAGATGAGGAAATGTCTATTGATTTATAAGCTCAATAAATTATGAGGGAAGTTATCAGCAGAAGGTAAAGAATTATTTAAATGGAAGACACTTGAGGAGAGTCAATAAGGCCATATGTAGTTGCTTGGTGAGTGGGAAAATATACATGATTGACATGTATAGTAGGATTGCTGGAGAGTACTATGTCTGCATCTAAGATACAAAATAAACAGAGTAAACAAAATCACTGTTTGATTATTCTCCATCAATCCTTGCCATCTGCCTATAAGCAGGAAAAAACGTAATCTTTGGAAGTAAGTCTATTATTTCTGTAACAGAGATATTAGCCGTGAACAACCAAGGAATATTTACTCAGTAAAGGACAAAAAGGTGTACTGATAAGGGAACATTGAACATTCAAAGCAAGGAGAAAGGTAGGAAGCTGCATTATATACAAAGGGTGAAGCCTTTCCCCAGAAAGTAACTGCACCATGCAGCACTGAAGATTAATATATTAAAGGGAAGTGAAGCTCCTTGCAAATCTACTGAAAGATGACAAGTGTACTGGCAGTGTGCACCTTTTGCAGTGACTGCCTAGCCCACAAATTCCCATCTGTGATATTTTCCCCTGCTCAACCAAAGGGATATGGGACCCTGCATCCTGTTTGCCCTAATGACCTTCTCTCCACAGTCCTTGCCGATTCATGCAGAAGTGGCTATCTCATCCAAATTGGTCAATCCACTGTGTCTTGGTTATTTGAATCAGGATTAATTGCTGCTTATCAGTCTCAGCTCATCATTTGGGCTAGATCTGCACACTCAGGAACTAAAGAAAGGAGAAATGTTGAAAAAGAGCAGGGATGAAATTGTGTCTAGAAAGGGAATCCATTCTTTAAAATGCTTTGATTCTTGAGAGCTTTACAGCCCCAAGCTTCAGGCCCCCCTCAGACTTGCTTTCACTCCCTAAACCAGGGTTCTGGGAAAAAGTCCTATATCCTTACAATCAAGTCTGTTCTGTGGCTAAGCATTTTGAGTGGATTTTTGTAATTTGTAACAAAGAGATTTCCAAGGCTAAAAGTGAACTTTAAGTACATAAGCAATAATGAGAATCTCCTGAAAATCATAAGATGTGATGAGGAAATAAAATCTCAGTGTGGACTGCCCTGTGTTAAGTTATAGGACATGGAGAAGAACTTAAGTAGAAATTCAGATTCTATCAAAATAAGGAGTCTTTCCTCAGCCATTCCCAGCTGAGAGATTTCACCCACTACTTAATTAGGAACAATGAAAATGTGGTATTCCTCTCTTTAACATCAAAGTTGCCTTAATCAAGCTAATACAAAATATGTAGCACAGTGTATATATATGTATATATATACATACACACAATTACTCAACAGTGTAGATTCATGCAGTCTCAATCTTTCTGTTGTTTTCCTGAAGTTTTAAACCCTGAAACCTCTTTTAGAAAATGTTAAAGATAAATAACTCAATGGAATGGACATACCCTACCTGTTTTTTTTTTTTTTTTAAAGATTGTATTTATTTATTTGACAGGGAGAGACAAAGCAAGAGAAGGAACACAAGCAGCAGGAGTGGGAGAGGGAGAAGCAGGCTTCCCATAGATCAGGGAGTCCGATATGGGGCTCGATCCCAAGACCCTGGGATCATGACCTGAGCTGAAAGACGCTCAATGACTGAGCCACCCAGGCGCTCCTACCTGACTTTTTTATAGATATGATTCTTGTGGTCAGAGTGGGTTAAATAAGAAGCAGCGTATCTGGAAAAAAATGTTTCTTTAACACCACATACCATTTTAGGTGCATTACAAGTTGCACTACAATTAAATACTGTGATGAATACTGGCGTCTTGGGAGAGGCATGGGAGAAACAGGACGGAAGTAATTGTCATTGCTGCCAAAATCTGCTATTAACTGAAACTTGCTCTTTGATGTCAGCATGGATGCCTTGAGGAATGCACAGGGATCCACAGTACTTTCACTACCGGGTCTCCCTATGCCTAGGGCCCCCTTTCCAAACAAGAACAAAAGACAAGACAAACTCATGGACAAATTCCCAAAACAGAATTTTTTATTCCAACATTTCCAGTACTCCATCATTTTGGCTTTCGTCCATGGAGTCTGTAAGAACTTTGGGAATTCTGTTAGTTTTTCTCAGTTGGAGTTTACTTATCTCTAAGTAGATTTAGTTAATCTCTAGTATTCATTTGTGCTTTTATAGTTTATGATATTACAATCCTTGCAGAATATCAATTTCCTCAACTCAAAGTTGGCAATAAAAATATTTACTCAATCTCTACCTTAAAGGTTTGTTATATATGTAAGCTACCAGAGTGAATCTTCCCAGCAAGGATTGGCATTTAACTGAAAGCAGAGAACTAAACCTATATTTCTATTTTAACTATTTTAATGCTTTGTATGAGCCTGCGAAGATGGACTATTTAATCTTTTAGTCAATTTAAAAATCTATACAAGCAAATGAGTAATAAATGTGAAGGGCACTGTATTGATTCAAATCAATTTGACAAACATTTATTGAGTAATTATTATATGCTGATCTGTGCAATAGGGAGAGACTGTGACATGTTCCCAGATCTTGAGGTGTTCATAATCTTGAATGAAAAGAGTTTTATAAGGAAAATATATTAAGGAAATATACCATGTAATTCATATAATAACTTAGCACATAGATATGTGTATTTACACATATGAGTGTATGTGTATATAATTTCAGGGGAAGATAAAGAACGGTTACAAGTAGATGGGTAATGGGAAGGGGGGTGGACATTCTAGCTAGTTCAGTCAGATGAGAATTCTGAAGAGGTAACATTTTAAAAAGATGTAAATGAAGTGAGGGGGTGAACCATGTGACAATGTAGTAGAATAGTGTTCCAGACAATAGAATAGCATGCTGCTGAGGTACAAACAAGTTGGTGTGCTCAGGAAACCACGAAATGGCCAGTGTAGCTGAAGCAACATGAATGCGGAAGAGGGCAGGAATAGTGTTCCAGGAAGTAACCCATGACCGTTAAGAAAGTTTACACTCATGGTAAGAATTTTGGATAAGGGTGCTAGTAAGAGAAGTGGTCAGAGTGGGCATAGGTTTTGAAAATAAAGCTTATGAAACTTGCTGATTGGAGATGTATGTGAAATATCCAGGATGACATGCTGGTTTTTTACTTCAACAAGTCATTGAAAAGTTGAGCTTGAAATTTTATAGAAAGGGAAAATTTGTAAGAAAATTAGGGAGGTATGTTTGTCGAGGATGTATCAGAAGTTCTGCTTAGCACATGTTGCTATCAAGATGCCTATTAAACATTCAATAGAATGTCGAATATGCAACTGGATGTTCAAGTATGGAGCTCAAGGGAGAGGTCAGAGCTAGAAATTAAACTGGAGAGTCATCAGCAAATACATGACATTGGAAGTCATCAGACTGAATGAAATCACCTTTGGAGTGAGTATAGAATGAAAATAAAGAATAATGTGTAACAAAGATTAAATGGCATTATATGCATAAAACAGAGACAGAAAGAGCTCAGTCAAAAATGACTTTAGGAGTTTTGTTATAGATAAAGTTATGATCTAGGAGGTTTAATATTATAAGTGATAGAAGATATGTACACATACATGCCAAAAATTCCTAATAGCCTCAACAGTACAAAATAGTTACTACTTTTTGTATTGTCCTTCACTATCTTTTTTTTCCACAGACCTTTATCCTTTTTTGTACAACTATAGTAACAATTTATATAACTTTATATTACTCAGGTATATATAATAAGCATGTGACCCATACCGAATGAAGGGCACAAAAGTATAATTTCCACATGTTGGAAGAAACTATAACAAAGAGCTCAAAAAATATTTGCTGAAGTTGTGAATAAGTAGGTGTACTCCATATCCAGTCTCCAAGTCACAAGTTCTATTTATGGATCACTAAAGGAAAAAATGTCAGATTGCCCCTGTACTCATTCAAGCTCCTTAGGAGTATTATTGGAATACTAGTTTCTCTTTCTTTGGACAAATGTGCCACAAAGTCACAAAGGCAAGAAGGCTGTGCATTTTCCTATCAGGTTCCACATGACTCACTTTCTTTAAATGAAAAGATAGCATTTTAGGAGGAGGAGCAAGATGGTGGACGAGTAGGAGATCTAAATTTTGTCTGGTCCCAGGAATTCAGTTAGATAGGTATCAAACCATTCTGAACACCTATGAACTCAACAGGAGATCAAAGAAAAGCATAGCAGCAACTCTCTGAACAGAAAAGCGACCACTTTCTGGAAGATAGGACGTGTGGAGAAGTGATTCCTAGGGGATATTTGGGAACATAGACCATGGAGAGAGGGAGCCTCCATCAGCCACTACCAATAAGCGATAGAGCAGTGGGTCACAAAATCAGAATTTTTAGAAGTCTGCTCCACTGAGGGATGTCGCTCCAGTGGCTAAATGGGGGGTGGAACCCTCACTGGGACAGTGTGGTCTCAGGACCCTCAGGGTCACAGAAAGACCGGAGGTGCCTGAGTGCAGCAGAGCTCCCAGGTGTCGGAGGGGGGAGGGGAGCTGGCTACAGAGACAGAGCCGAGGAGTGGGCTCTTAGCTCGGGGTTGCCATAAACCATGATCTGTGGCAGTCAGGCCACTGCTCTTCCAGCAGGGACCCAACAAGCAGCAGATCCAGGGAGATTCCACCTCCGCCACTGGGAGGAGCAGCGTGGGAGCACACCGCAGGGATCTGCTGGGTTTGGAGACTCCACACAGGGTCAGGTGCCAGAGATAGAAATGCTCGGTCACAGGCCAGGTGAGCACGGAGTGCGGCCGGAGACTGGGGAGACAGGAGTGATTGCTTTTCTCTGGAGGCTCACTGAGGAGTGGGGCCTGGAGTTCTCAGCTCCTCTGGGGCCAGAGATTGGGAGGCCGCCATTTTTACTCTCATCCACCAAAGCTGTATGGAAAGCTTGCAAGGAACAAAAGCTCCTGAGAGCAAACCCAAGCAGATTACTTAGCCCAGCCCCCAGCAAGGGTGGGGCAAAGACACCTGAGAATCATGGCAACAGGCCCCTCCCCCAGAAGATCAGCAAGAAGAGCCAGCCAAGAATAAGTTTACCGATCATTGAGAAGAACAGAACTCTAGCACTAGAAGAATACTGCAAATAGAATTCATGGCTTTTCCCCCCATGTTTCCTTAGTCTTTCAAAGTTAATTTTTTTAATTTTCTTTTTTTACTTTTTCTATTTTTTTTGAATTTTTATTTTTCCCTTTTTAACCAATATCTTATCAATCCCTTTTTTAAACATCTTTTTAATTTTTCATTTTTAGAGTCATATTCTATCCCTTCATTGTAGTTAACCTTATTTTTAGTACATATATATAAGTTGTGCTCTCTTTAAAATTTTGGGAGACAGTTTCTTCTAACAAACCAAAATATACCCTAAATCTCTAGTGTATGGCTTTGTTCTAGTCTCCTGCTTGATCACATTCTCTCCCTTTTTTTTTTTTAATTTCTCTTCCTTCTTTTTTCAACCAACTTCTTCTCTTATCAATTCCTTTTATAAAATCTTTTATAATTTTCACCTTCACAGTCATATTCCATCCCTTCATCATATTTACCCTTATTTCTGTACATATATAAGTTTTTCTTTCTTTAAAATTTTGGGAGGCATTTTCTTCTAACAGACCAAATTACGCCCAAAATCTAGTGTGTGGGACTGATCTATTCATCAGCCTGATCATATTTGATCATATTCTTTTTTTTTATTTTATTTCTTTTTTTTTTCTTTTTTCTTTCTTTACTTTCTTTTCCCCTGGTTTCACGTATCTTCTGTTTTGTTTAGTATATATTTTTCTGGGGTCGTTGTTACCCTGTTAGCATTTTGTTCTCTCATTCATCTGTTCTCCTCTGGACAAAATTACAAAAGAGAAAAACTCACCTCAAAAAAAAGAACAAGAAGCCATACCGACTGCCAGGGACCTAATCAATATGAACATTAGTAAGATGTCAGAACTAGAGTTCAGAATGATGATTATAAAGATACTAGCTGGGCTTGAAAAAAGCATGGAAGATACTAGAGAAACCCTTTCTGGGGAAATAAAAGAACTGAAATCTAAGCAAGTCGACATCAAAAAGGCTATTAATGAGGTGCAATAAAAAAATGGAGGCTCTAACTGCTAGGATAAATGAGGCAGAAGAGAGAATTAGTGATACAGAAGACCAAATGATGGAGAATAAAGAAGCTGAGACAAAGAGAGAGAAACAACTACTGGATCATGAGGGCAGAATTCAAGAGATAAGTGATACGGTAAGACAAGACAAACTTAGAATAATAGGGATCCCAGAAGAAGAAGAAAGAGAGAGAGGGGCAGAAGGTATATTGGAGCAAATTATAGCAGAGAACTTCCCTAATGTGGGGAAGGAAACAGGCATCAAAATCCAGGAGGCACAGAGAACCTCCCCTCAAAATGAATACAAATAGGTCAACACCTCGACCTCTAATAATAAAACTTACAAGTCTCAGAGACAAAGAGAAAATCCTGAAAGCAGTTCGGGAGAAGAGATATGTAACTTACAATGGTAGAAACATTAGATTGGCAACAGACCTATCCACAGAGACCTGGCAGGCCAGAAAGGACTGGCATGATATCTTCAGAGCACTAAATGAGAAAAATATGCAGCCAAGAACACTATACCCAGCTAGGCTGTCATTGAAAATAGAAGGAGAGATAAAAAGCTTCCAGGACAAACAAAATTAAAGGAATTTGCAAACATGAAACGAGCCCTACAAGAAATCTTGAAAGGGATCCTCTAAGCAAAGGGAGAGCCTAAAAGTAACATAGACCAGAAAGAAACACAGACAATATACAGTAACAGTCACTTTACGGGCAATCCAATGACACTAAATTCATATCTTTCAATAGTTACCTTGAATGTAAATGGGCTAAATGCCCCAATCAAAAGACACAGGCTATCAGATTGGATAAAAAAAACAAGACCCACCAATATGCTGTCTGCAAGAGACTCATTTTATCCCAACGACACCTCCAGATTGAAAGTGAGGGGGTGGAAAACCATTTACCATGCTCATGGACACCAAAAGAAAGGTGGGGTGGCAATCCTTATATCAGACAAATTAGATTTTAAACCAAAGACTGTAATAAGAGATGAGGAAGGAAACTATATCCTACTTAAAGTGTCTATCCAACAAGAAGATCTAACAATTGTAAATATCTATGCCCCTAACATGGGAGCAGCCAATTATATAAGCCAATTAATAACAAAAGCAAAGAAACACATCAATAACCATAGAGTAATAGTGGGGGACTTTAATACCCCCCTCACTGAAATGGACAGATCATCTAAAGCAAAAGATCAACAAGGAAATAAAGACATTAAATGAAACACTGGACCAAATGGACTTCACAGACATATTGAGAACATTCCATTCCAAAGCAACGGAATACACATTCTTCTCTAGTGTCCATGGAACATTCTCCAGAAGAGATCACATCCTAGGTCACAAATCAGGTCTCAACCAGTACCAAAATTTGGGATCATTCCCTGCATATTTTCACAGCACAGTGCTTTGAAACTAGAACTGAATCACAAGAGGAAAGTCAGAAAGAACTCAAATACATGGAAGCTAAAGAGCATCCTACTAAAGAATGAATGGGTCAACCAGGAAATTAAAAAATTCATGGAAACCAATAAAAATAAAAACACAACTGTTTAAAATCCTTGGGATACAGCAAAGGCAGTCCTAAGAGGAAAGTATATAGCAATACAAGCCTTTCTCAAGGAACAAGAAAGGTCTCAAATACATAACCTAACCCTACACCTAAGGGAGCTAGAGAAAAATCAGCAAATAAAGCCTAAACCCAGCAGGAGAAGAGAAATAATCAAGATCAGAGCAGAAATCAATAAATAGAAATCAAAAGAACAGTAGAACAGATCAACGAAACTAGGAGCTAGTTCTTTGAAAAAATTAATAAGATTGATAAACCCCTGGCCAGACTTATCAAAAGAGAAATGACCCAAATCAACAAAATCCTGAATGAAAGAGGAGAGATCACAACCAACACCAAAGAAATACAAACAATTATAAGAACATATTATGAGCAACTCTATGCCAGCAAATTAGATAACCTGGAAGAAAAGGGTGCATTTCTAGAGAGGTATCAACTACCATATATGAACCAGGAAGAAATCGAAAACCTGAACAGACCTATAACCACTAAGGAAATTAAAGCAGTCATCAAAAATCTCCCAACAAACAAAAGCCCAGGGCCAGATGGCTTCCCAGGGGAATTCTCTCAAACATTTAAAGAAGAATTAATACCTATTCTCCTGAAACTGTTCCAAAAAGTAGAAATGGAAGGAAAACTTCCAAACTCATATTATGAGGACAGCATTACCTTGATCCCAAAATCAAAGACCCCATCAAAAGGAGAATTACAGACCAATATCCGTGATGAACACAGACACAAAAATTCTCACCAAAATACTACCCAATAGGATCCAACAGTACATTAAAAGTGTTATTCACCACGACCAAGTGGGATTTATTCCTGGGCTGCAATGTTGGTTCTATATCCGCAAATCAATCAATGTGATACAATACATTAATAAAAGGACAAGAACCATATGATCCTCTCAATAGATGCAGAAAAAGCATTTGACAAAGTACAGCATCCTTTCTTGATAAAACTCTTCAGCGTATAGGCATAGAGGGTACATACCTCAATATCATAAAAGCCATCTATGAAAAACCTACAGCGAATATCATTCTCAATGGGGAAAAACTGAGAGCTTTCCCCCTAAGGTCAGGAACATGGGAGGGATGTTCACTATCACCACTGCTATTCAACATAGTACTAGAAATCCTAGCCACAGCAATCAGACAACAAAAAGAAATAAAAGGCATCTGAATCGGCAAAGAAGAAGTCAAACTCTCACTCTTTGCAGATGATATGAAACTGTATGTGGAAAACCCAAAAGACTCCACCCCAAAACTGCTAGAACTCATACAGGAATTCAGTAAAGTGGCAGGATATCAAATCAATGCCCAGAAATCAGTAGCATTCCTATACACCAATAACAAGACAGAAGAAAGAGAAATTAAGGAGTTGATCCCATTTACAATTGCACCCAAAACCATATGAAACCTAGGAATAAATCTAACCAAAGAGGCAAAGACATTTTTCCAAAGAAGACATCCAAATAGCCAACAGACACATGAAAAAGTGTTCAACATCGCTCACCATCAGGGAAATCCAAATCAAAACCTCAATGAGATATCACCTCACGCCAGTCAGAATGGCTCAAATTAATAAGTCAGGAAACAATAGATGTTGGCAAGGTTGCAGAGAAAGCAAAACCCTCCTACACTGTTGGTGGGAATGCAAGTTGGTGCAGCCACTCTGGAAAACAGTATGGAGGTTCCTCAAAAAGTTGAAAATAGAGCTACCATACGATCCAGCAATTGCACTACTGGGTATTTACCCCAAAGATACAAATGTAGTGATCCGAAGGAGTAGGTTCACCCCAATATTTATAGCAGCAATGTCCACAATAGCCAAACTATGGTAAGAGCCAAG